>NW_025535362.1:0-87500 GCF_020615455.1 Coregonus clupeaformis | reverse complement strand
AACCGACGTGAGAAAAAGGCACAGGGATGGAGCTTCCTATCCTCCGCAGCCCACTGAGAAATCACAGCACCAACTCCCACATCCGAGGCGTCCACCTCCACAATGAATTGCCGGTCCACATCAGGCATCTGGAGGATGGGAGCGGAGGTGAACCTCACCTTGAGGGTACTGAAGGCTTTGTCGGCTGCTGGGGTCCAGGTGAAGGGGTTGCTTGGTGCTGGTTAGAGCAGTGAGAGGGGCAGCAACGGTACTGTAGTTCCGGATAAACTTCCTATAGAAGTTAGCAAACCCCAGAAACTGTTGCAGCTTCTTTCTGTTCTCCGGAACTGGCCATGAAGTGACTGCTGATACTTTGGCAGGATCCATTTGGATACTTCCTTCTGCCACTATGTACCCCAGGAAGGCCACTGTCTTGACGTGAAACTCACATTTCTCTGCCTTGGCGTAGAGGGAATTCTCCAGAAGACGATGAAGGACTTGCTGGACATGGCGGGTGTGTTCAGACAGGTTTCTGGAGTAAATTAAGATGTCATCCAGGTAAACGAAGACAAACTTGTTTAACATGTCCCGCAGTACATCATTCACTAGAGCCTGGAACACAGCAGGAGCATTGGTGAGGCCAAAAGGCATAACCAGATACTCGTAGTGGCCTGTTGGTGTATTGAATGCGGTTTTCCATTCATCTCCCTCCCGGATCCGCACTAGGTGGTAAGCGTTTCTGAGATCCAACTTGGTAAAAACAGTGGCTCCCTGGAGCAACTCAAAAGCAGAGGTGAGCAGAGGCAGAGGGTAACGGTTCTTCACTGTGATGTCGTTGGAGTCCCCTGTAGTCGATGCAGGGGCGAAGAGATCCGTCCTTCTTCCCCACAAAGAAGAAGCCAGCACCAGCAGGAGATGAAGATGAACGGATTAATCCTGCGGACAGAGAGCCATTGATGTAGTCCTCCATGGACTTTCTTTCAGGAGCAGACAACGAATAAAGACGACCCCCTTGGAGGAGCTGTTCCAGGGAGGAGGTCGATGGCACAGTCGTACGGTCGGTGAGGGGGCAGAGATGTGGCTCTTGCTTTGTTAAACACCTCTCTGAGACCATGGTAGCATTCTGGGACATTGGAGAGGTCAGGAGCGGAGTTAGTAGGTACTGGCCGAGGGGGTAGTGCGGCAGCAAGCAGGCAGGTTCGGTGGCAGTCCTCTCCCCACTCCCTGATCACCCCGGTCACCCAGTCGAGCTGAGGGTTGTGCCGGCGGAGCCATGGGTAACCCAGGATGAGGGGTTGGCCTGGAGAGGGGGAGCAGGTGAAACTGGATAGTTTCTTGATGGTTTCCGGACAGACCCATCGAGACCGGGGCCGTGACATGAGTGACCGATCCGAGTAAGTGTCCGTCCAGTGCCCGGGCAGGAATAGGAGGTGTCAAACGGAGGTTCTCCAGTCCCAGTTGGCGTGCCAGCTTGATGTCCATTATGTTGGCTTCGGCGCCAGAATCCACCAGAGCAGCCAGGGTGTGAGTTGAGTCAGAGAGGCGGAGGTGAACTTGCAGCAGGGGTTTGCGGTCGGAGGACTGGATGGTCATTGAACTCAACCGGACTCCCCCTACGCCCGGTGAGCTTCGGCCCTTTAAAGGGCAGGTTACCACACGATGTCCATCACCTCCACAATAGAGGCAGAGGTTTGAGGTGAAGCGGCGCTGGCGCTCTGCAGGAGTGAGGGAGGCTCGCCCAATCTCCATAGGCTCAGACTGATCAAGCTGACCTGGGTGAGTGGCAGTAGATGACAGGAGCCCAGTCGGATCTCTCCGAATGCCGGTAGTAGGTGGACCTTGGCGCCCCCCTCTCACGACGACGGGTCTGTATCCTTCTGTCGATCCTGACAGTCAGTGCGATGGCTTCATCAAGAGTGGAAGGCAGTTCATGGGAGACCAACTCGTCCTTGATATAGTCAGCCAAACTATGGAAGAACGCGTCCACCAACGATGGTGTGTTCCAAGAACTTCGTCTAGCCAGGGTTCGGAAGTCGATGGAATGGTCTGCGACTGTACGTCTGCCTTGTCGAATACTGAACAGTTCACGAGACGCCTCTGCGGTGGGTGAATCCAGGTCAAACACCTTCAGCATCTCCTCAGCAAACAGGTCGAAGGTTGCACATGCGGGGGTTTGACGTTCGAACTCTGCTGTTCCCCAGAGTCGAGCTCGGCCCGTCAGGTGAGTGATGGCATACCCAACTTTAGCCCCCTCCGTGGCGAAGGTCCTTGGCTGCAAGGAGAACTGAAGTCGGCAGCTAGTCAGGAATGGCCGGACCTGGGTTGAATCGCCGTTGAACCGCTCGGGGTTTCCAATCTTGGGTTCCGAGCAGCGGCTGCAATGACCGGGGCAGGTAACTCGGGGGGCTGGGCTGGTGGGCAGACTGGCTGGGGTAAGGTTGGTGAGGAGTTGAATGATCATGGCGAGTTGTTGTTGCTGCTGCTGGAACTGCTGCTCATGCTCATCGGTTTCCATGTCGGGGAAAGTGTGCGCTGAGTCCATAATGTTCAGATCGTACTGTCACGATTCAGACAGACGACCAGAGGACCACAATTGCGTCACACCAGAAAGTTTATTAAACTTAAGGGAAAAGGGAAGTAGGGAGTGAATGAAGGCTCCAGGGGTAACAGGGATCCCGTCCAATGCGCTGGGTCTGTGCCCCCCAGTGGCAGCGATGCGTCCTATGAAGCCGGTGGTGGGTGGTCCAGAAGTCCTGGGGGGAGACACAGACACAACAGGGCGGAATGAAACCAGGCAGCAGTACAGTTCAAGGGAAATCCAAAATACGTAGTAGCAAGGCAGAAGGCTGGTCAGAGTTACCGGGATTGAAGAGTAGTCAGGAGTCGTAATGGCAGAAGCAGGTCTGGATCTCCTGAGGCAGAAGAGTATCCAAAAACAGGCAGGTCCGGGGTCACAAAACCAGGGTGAGCCAGAAGCGCGAGCAAACAGGTTCCGGGTGTGAGCTTTGCAGACGATCTGACACCGGAGAGCTGAAAGACAGGGCCTTAAATACTGGGAGAGGTTAGTGGGTAATGCAGCGCAGCTGGCAGAGTAATTAGAGCCGAGCAGAGCAGGGACAGGTGGAGCTAGTTAGGCTGAGTAGAGAGAGGGAGGTGAGCAGAGTGGAAGATAGTGGAAACAAATTAAGGTGGTAACCCGGTGGAGTGAGAGGGCTCATGACAGCTTGCTATGGTTACGGTTAGGGTTAGGTTTAGAATAAGGGTTCAGTTTAGGGTTAAGGTTAGGGTTAGGGTTAGTAGATAGTTAGTTTAAATGTTACTGACATGGGAAGTATCCTGGTGAAGGGTACAGTAGGGATTAACATGGGAAGTATCCTGGTGAAGGGTACAGTAGGGATTAACATGGGAAGTATCCTGGTGTAGGGTACAGTAGGGATTAACATGGGAAGTATCCTGGTGAAGGGTACAGTAGGGATTAACATGGGAAGTATCCTGGTGAAGGGTACAGTAGGGATTAACATGGGAAGTATCCTGGTGAAGGGTACAGTAGGGATTAACATGGGAAGTATCCTGGTGAAGGGTACAGTAGGGATTAACATGGGAAGTATCCTGGTGAAGGGTACAGTAGGGATTAACATGGGAAGTATCCTGGTGAAGGGTACAGTAGGGATTAACATGGGAAGTATCCTGGTGAAGGGTACAGTAGGGATTAACATGGGAAGTATCCTGGTGTAGGGTACAGTAGGGATTAACATGGGAAGTATCCTGGTGAAGGGTACAGTAGGGATTAACATGGGAAGTATCCTGGTGTAGGGTACAGTAGGGATTAACATGGGAAGTATCCTGGTGAAGGGTACAATAGGGATTAACATGGGAAGTATCCTGGTGAAGGGTACAGTAGGGATTAACATGGGAAGTATCCTGGTGAAGGGTACAGTAGGGATTAACATGGGAAGTATCCTGGTGTAGGGTACAGTAGGGATTAACATGGGAAGTATCCTGGTGAAGGGTACAGTAGGGATTAACATGGGAAGTATCCTGGTGTAGGGTGGAAAGTAGAAAGAAAGCTGATGCGTCTCTCTGGCTGAGTGGAGGAATCTGAACACTCTAGAGGATCTGAAGCTCCTCTTCCCTCCTGGAAACTGTCCAACAGGGCCCAGCAGACCCCAGACCCTAGACCCCAGACCCCACAACATCCACACAGCAGACCCCAGACCCCACAACAACCACACAGCAGACCCCAGACCCCACAACAACCACACAGCAGACCCCAGACCCCACAACAACCACACAGCAGACCCCAGACCCCAACCCAACCCAACACAACCCAACACAACCCAACACAACATAACCCAACACAGCATACCTCAGCCCCCATCTCAGGCCTCAGGCCTGGTCAGTATATTTGTTTGTAATTACTTTGTTAGTATACACATTCACGTACGTACACACCACACACACACACCACACACACAAAACTGTATGAAACCCTAAGAAGGGGTAGTATGTGAAGTGTCCGTAGAGCCCAGTAGTAAAGGCTGTGTTCTGCAGTAAAACGCTGAGCTGTGGGCTCATGACATGTTGATAATGTGCTGTTGAAACAAACACTACTAATCTCCCAGTGGAGGTATGTAGGTGGGTATAGAACCTTCCAGATCAATCCTGACCTGCTAGTTAAACTGATTATGTCCAAACCAAAGGTTACAGTCCTAACACACGATCCAGCAGGTCAGGTCAGACCCAGAACACTGTTACAAAAACACAAGCTGTGTCCCAAATGTCACCCAGTTCCCTATGGGCCCTGGTCAAAAGTAGTGCACTATATAGGGAATAGGGTGCCATTTGGGACACAGCCAAACAGTCTGAGGCTGATTAGGTTTACAGCTCTTAGCCCCTAAAGCTCAACTGGCAATAGACTGTACAGGAGACCACGTTGAGCAAAATGGTTACATGACTAAAACTGTCTTAATACTGTAACAACATAGTCATTATGCTCAATGTGCTGTACAAATTAAATATTATTATTATCATTATTATGATCATTATTATTATTATTATTATTATTATTATTATTATTATTGTTATTATTATAATCATTATTATTATTATTATTGTTATTATTATTATTATTATTGTTATTATTATAATCATTATTATTATTATTATTGTTGTTATTATTATTAAGGAGGAAGAGGAGGAGGAGGAGCGGAGGAGGAGGAGAGGAAGAGGAAGAGGAGGAGTGGAGGAGGAGAGGAAGAGGAGGAGGAGGAGGAAGAGGAGGAGGAGGACATTTTGTTACATTACAGCCTTATTCTAAAATTGATTAAATAGTTGTTGTTTTTTAAACTGAAATATCACATTTAAATAAGTATTCAGACCCTTTACTCAGTACTTTGTTGAAGCACCTTTGGCAGCGATTACAGCCTCGAGTCTTCTTGGGTATGAAGCTTGGCACACCTGTATTTGGGGAGTTTCTCCCATTCTTCTCTGCAGATCCTCTCAAGCTCTGTCAGGTTAGATGGGGAGTGTCGCTGCAAAGCTATTTTCAGGTCTCTCCAGAGATGTTCAATCGGGTTCAAGTCCAGGCTCTGGCTGGGCAACTCAAGGACATTCAGAGACACTCCTGCGTTGTCTTGGCTGTGTGCTTAGGGTCGTTGACCTTCGCCCCAGTCTGAGGTCCTGAGCGCTCTGGAGCAGGTTTTCATCAAGGATCTCTCTGTATTTTGCCCCATTCATCTTTCCCTCGATCCTGACTAGTCTCCCAGTCCCTGCCGCTGAAAAACATCCCCACAGCATGATGCTGCCACCACCATGCTTCACCGTAAGGATGGTGCCAGGTTTCCTCCAGACGTGATGTTTGGCATTCAGGCCAAAGAGTTCAATCTTAGTTTCATCTGAGTGTCCTTTAGGTACCTTTTGGCAAACTCCAAGCGGGCTGTCATTTGCATTTTACTGAGGAGTGGCTTCCGTCTGGCCACTCTACCATAAAGGCCTGATTGCAGAGACGGTTGTCCTTCTGGAAGGTTCTCCCATCTCCACAGAGGAACTCTGGAGGTCTGTCAGAGCTCTGTCACCTCCCTGACCAAGGCCCTTCTCTCCCGATTGCTCAGTTTAGCCGGGCGGCCAGCTCTAGGAAGAGTCTTGGTGGTTCCAAACTTCTTCCATTTAAGAATGATGGAGGCCACTGTGTTCTTGGGGACCTTCAATGCTACAAAATGTTTTTGGTACCATTCCCCAGATCTGTGCCTCGACACAATGCTGTCTCTGGAGCCACATGGCGTGGTTTTTGCTCTGACATGCACTGTCAACTGTGGGACCTTATATAGACAGGTGTGTGCCTTTCCAAATCATGTCCAATCAATTGAATTTACCACAGGTGGACTCCAATCAAGTTGTAGAAACATCTCAAGGACGATCAATGGAAACAGGATGCACCTGAGCTAAATTTTGTGTCTCAGAGCAAAGGGTCTGAATACTTATGTAAATAAGGTATTTCTGTTTTTCTAAAAACCTGTTTTCGCTTTGTCATCATGGGGTATTGTGTGTAGATTGAGGCTGTAACGTAACAAAATGTGGAAAAAGGGAAGGGGTCTGATTTCTTTCCCAATGCACTGTTTATGCAGGGAGATGAACTATTGCAGCTCCTAAAGTAGTTCACTGCAGGGCAGTTTCATAACCACAGATTACAGAGAGGCAGAGTCAATGAGACTGGGACACACTCGTACATGCTCACACAGTGAATCAGGATACAGGCGGAAAAACCCCCCAATCAGAGGACAGACATCAACGATGACCAACAGCCTCATGGGATAAAGTATATATAAAGATGACCCACCTGTAGTTCTGTAACAGTTTAGGATATCATACACATCCACACTGTCATCAATTAGAACAGAGATTCACTTCCCATTCTAGTCATTGAGCAGACACTCTTATCCGGAGCGACTTACAGTAGTGAGGGGATACATTTTTCATACAGGTCCCCCAATGGGAATCAAACCCACAACCCTGGACTGGGTCCCAAACGGCACCCTATTCCTGTATAGTGCACTACTTTTGACCAGGCTCTGGTCTAAATTAGTACTTAGGTACTACTGTGCCATTTGGGATGCAGACTAAATAGGGTCTCAGACAAAATCCCTTGACATCAATATACACAAAACAATTCAAAATGTTCCATTTAGTAATATGTGTTCCATTTAGTAATATGTGTTCCATTTAGTAATATGTGTTCCATTTAGTAATATGTGTTCCATTTAGTAATGTGTTCCATTTAGTAATATGTGTTCCATTTAGTAATATGTGTTCCATTTAGTAATGTGTTCCATTTAGTAATGTGTTCCATTTAGTAATATGTGTTCCATTTAGTAATGTGTTCCATTTAGTAATATGTGTTCCATTTAGTAATGTGTTCCATTTAGTAATGTGTTCCATTTAGTAATATGTGTTCCATTTAGTAATATGTGTTCCATTTAGTAATGTGTTCCATTTAGTAATATGTGTTCCATTTAGTAATATGTGTTCCATTTAGTAATATGTGTTCCATTTAGTAATGTGTTCCATTTAGTAATATGTGTTCCATTTAGTAATATGTGTTCCATTTAGTAATGTGTTCCATTTAGTAATATGTGTTCCATTTAGTAATATGTGTTCCATTTAGTAATATGTGTTCCATTTAGTAATGTGTTCCATTTAGTAATATGTGTTATATTTAGAAAATATGCCCCTGTGATCTATTCCTTGTGTTATATTTAGAATTATAAACATGGGTGGTTCGAGCCCTGAATGCTGATTGGCATTCATGGTATATTAGACTGTATACCACGGGTATGACAACATTTGTTTTTACTGCTCTAATTACGTTGGTAACCAGTTTATTGTTGCACTCCTTCAGAGAAGCAGATAGTCACACCACCAGGAGACCCCTCTGTTAAAGTGGTTTAATATAAATCCTCACTCTTGACATTAAACATTAAGAAGAAGAAGTGTTACATTAATTCAGGACATCTGACTCAGGACATCTGTTCTACGCACGCAAAGAAGCACACAAACTGTTTTAGAACAGACGATTGATTGAAGCTGGATCGGATTCATTAAGTAGCTACTGAACTCATCAACTCACTCTTCTACCTCAAACGTCAGATTTTGGCTGTGCCAGAAATGACTTGGAATAATTTCTTGGCTTGTCAAAATTATTCCTTAAATGACGCAAGTACCCCAAAAAGGTCAGATATTAGAGATGTGATTTGACATCATCATACAGGCACACAGTGTATTCAGGCTAGGGAGCGACTCCCAGGGTGAGTCCAAAATGGTACCATATTCCCTATGGGACCTGGTCAAAAGTAGTGCACTATATAGGTATAAAAGAATAGGGTGCCATTTGGGACGGAGTGACTCCCAGGGTGTTGTGTGACAAACCCCCTACTTCTAAATCTGGTTTCATTTAAATGTACATAGCATTCAGATGACTCTTGACATTAACGATAAGATGTGTTACACCAATACAAACACAGCCAGGATGGGAAAGACCTCGTTCAGGAGCGGACTGGGACTAGAACATTTCTAACACAACGGACAATCTTTTTCCCTGAGGCCCCCACTGTTAGCCAAATAATTGTCATTCTGTGAAAAAAAAAAGCAATTTAGACTTTAAGATGGACAAGCCCCATCTGGCATTTGCCGAAACTGCCCTATGGCCAGTCCGTTTCTGACCTTGTCTGGTAATGTTTCATAACTGATGCATAGATATATTTAAAAAAACATTTCTGAAAAGAGGATCGCTAACTAAAATATTTGTGTAAAACAGTCACTTCGGGGTGGCAGGTAGCCTGGTGGTTAGAGTGTTGGTACAGTAACTGAAAAGTCACTAGTTCAAATCCCTGAGCTGACAATGTGAAAAATCAGTTGATGTGCCGTTGAGCAAGGCACTTAACCTTAATTGCTCCAGGGTCGCTGCTGATAATGGCAGACCCTGGTTGTGACCCCACTCTCAGGGGGAGTTGGAATATGCAAGTAACACATTTCCAATTCACACACTTGTACATGTGAAATAGGACAAATATAAGCACACACACTGTCACGATCGTCTACGAGAGAGGAGGACCAAGGCGCAGAACAAGAAAAAAAAAACAAGAAACCACAAACACAAAGTGAAAGACAGACAGTTAAATATGGCTCCCAATCAGAGACAACCAGCTGACACTCGTTGCCTCTGATTGGGAGTCACTCAGGCCAACATAGAAATACAAACATAGAATTACACACCCTGGCTCAACATAACAGTGTCCCCAGAGCCAGGGCGTGACAGTACCCCCCTAAAGGCCGACCGCGCCAACTAAATACCACAGGGGAGGGACCGGGTGGGCACTCCGCCTTGGCGGCGGATCCGGCCCGGGCCTGATCCCCACTCCCTCTCCAACCCCCCAAAGTACCCCTGGTCCGGTCTGGCCCCGCTGGCCGGAGCTGGACTGCACACTGATGGAGCGGATTGCTCTAGCTCCGGCGTAACGCATCTGACCGGTGCCGACCAGGCACCAGTGGAACAGGCACGGGCCGTGCCGACCGACGACGCACACCACTGGCTTGGTGTGGGGAACAGGCACGGGCCGCTGGACTGACGACGCACACCACTGGCTTGGTGTGGGGAGCAGGAGCGGGCCGGACAGGGCTGACGAAACGCACCACTGACTTAGTGCGGGGAGCAGGAATGGGCCGGACTGGGCTGGCGACGCGCACCACAGACTTGGTGCGGAGAGCAGGAACGGGCCGGACTGGGCTGGCGAAACGCACCACAGACTTGGTGCGGGGAGCAGGAATGGGCCGGGCCGAGCTGGCGATGCGCACCGTAGACTTGGTGCGAGTGGCAGGAACAGGCCGGACCGTACTGGGAACACACACCACTGGCCCTACGTGGGGATCAGGAACAGGCCGGACCGGACTGGCAACACACGCCAGTACCTCTCGCCGTGCCTCTACATCTTCCACCCCCTCTTCGACCAGTGGCCCCCGTAACCTGGCGGCCTCCTCTGCCAATCCGCTGGGCCGCTCTGCCGCGGTCTCCTGCTGGCCCGTCGTCCACGGCGTTAGCCCCCCTAAAAAAAATTCTGGGCGTCTCCCCTACCCGTGGACCAGGTCTCCATGTCCCTCGCCAGCCTTTCGCCCTTCTGCCATAATGTCAAGCCCTTCTCCTCCTCACTCGGCTTGACCCAGTCGAGGAGGCGAAGGAGATCTGTTAGGATCTCCCTGGCGATGGCTCCTGGACACGCTGCTTGGTCACATCTTGGTGGTTTCTTCTGTCACGATCGTCTCACGAGAGAGGAGGACCAAGGCGCAGCGTTGAATGCGAACATTTTATTATATCAAGATGATCACACGATCAAAACAACAAAAACGAAACGTGACGTCCCTGGTTACATAAACCAACCAACACGGAACAAGAAACCACAAACACAAAGTGAAAGACAGACAGTTAAATATGGCTCCCAATCAGAGACAACCAGCTGACACTCGTTGCCTCTGATTGGGAGTCACTCAGGCCAACATAGAAATACAAACATAGAATTACACACCCTGGCTCAACATAACAGTGTCCCCAGAGCCAGGGCGTGACACACACCAAATTATTGGATCCCTTGATAAAGATTAGCAAAAAAGACTCTAAAATAAATTATACAAATACTGAGCAATATTGTATGATAAAAAAAGGGAAATTATTTTATACTAATACAATTTCTCAGAGAAAGAGATTTAGTTTAACAAGTTGTATTTTTTCTCTCAAAAAGATAGCTGTCCAAATATTGGCACTCCTAAAGATTCTTATAAATAAAATCAAACAAAATTAAATTAAATCTCAGCTATGGAACTGTATTGTAGCCTTTCATGGCGTCCTGTTTCCCTGGGGTATAAAAATGAGGTAACACATGTAAAATCCCTTGAGGAAAGACAACGAACTCACAGATGAAGAGAGACAAATGGTTGTTGACTTTTATAAATTAGCCAATGAGTACAAAAAATAACTGAAAAAACAAATATACCACTTACTACTATTATATTTAAAACCACTGGAACAGTGGTAAACTTGCCTGGTAATGGACCCAAGTGTATCTTGTTCCCAAGTACAGTGAGGAAGATGGTTCGGGAGGAGTTTGTTAAACGGCATTGGCATTGGATTGGAACCGGTGCTATGGTCAGATCAGACAAAAATAGAGGTCTTTGGCCATGCACACCAGTGGTGGATTTGGTCTCGAAAGAATAATGCATGAGCAGAAAATAACCTCATCCCTACTGTAACATATGGTGGTGGATCTTTGATGTTATGGGGCTGTTTTGCTTCCACAGGTCCTGGGGCCCTTGTTAAGGTTAACGGCATCATTAGCTTTATCCAGTACCAGGACATTTTAGCCAACAACCCGGTTGCCTCTGCCAGGAGGCTGAAACTTGGCCACAAGTGGATCTTCCAGCAAGACAATAAGCCCAAGAACACATCAAAATACACAAAGAAATGGTTAATTGACCACAAAATTTACATTTTGCAATGGCCATCTCAGTCTCTGGACTTTAAGAGGGCAGTCCATAAGTGCAGACCGAAGGATATAAAGGATTTTGAATAATTCTGTATGGAGGAATGATCTAAGTTCCTTCAATCTCATAAAACATTATAGAAAAAGTGCTGTTATCCTCGCAAGAGGAGGGTGCACAAAGTATTGAAAACAGGGATGCCAATCATTTTGACACCTGTCATTTTTAGATTTAGATTTTAGATATTACTTGTTAAACAAAATCTCTTTATCTGAGCTATTGTATTAGTATAAAATTATATAATTTCCCCCAAAAAATTTTAGCATACAAAATAGCTCAGTATTTGTATTATGTATTTTATAGTATTTCTTGCTCATTTTTATCGAGGGTGCAAATCATTTTGGAAGTACATTAATTCAAGCACAACGTTGATCATTTGAATAAACAGTTAGTCTAACATATTAAAACCATGTATGACTACACATTAACACACTACTCTTATGAAAGGTCGCTGGTTCTAATCCCCAAGCCGACTAGGTGAAAAATCTGTCAATGTGCCCTTGAGCAAGGCACTTAACCCTAATTGCTCCTGTAAGTCGCTCCGGATAAGAGCGTCTGCTAAATGACTAAAATGTCATGTTTTGACTGTTGCTTGGGCAAAGACTGGGTCTTCTTTCTGTCTTATTGGTCGTATTTATAAAAAGCCACAAATAAAAACGAAAAGGGAAAACGGTCAAACTGTTCTATCAGAAACATAACAAAAACAGACCACGCTGTGTTCTTAGGTTGTTGTGTTCTGATTTCATCACTTTCAGTTCTGATTTAATTTTGAATTCATTGATGTGTTTATGAAGATATTGAGGCATGCAGCTGTGTTGACTTTAATGTAATCATTTAGCCTGCTGTCTCTGCTCTCTGACACTGTTATGATGTTGGGCCATATAGGTCATCTACTGCTGCAGTTCTCTACCAGTTATCTAACTGGTCAGATGGTGGGAGAGAGAGAGGCAGTTAGAGAGAGACAGACAGTGCGAGGGGGGTAGTGTGAGATAGGCCTGAGACAGGAGAGAGAAAGAGAGAGGCAGAGGCAGAGAGAGGGAGGGAGAAAGAGATGGGTCTACTACAAAGAGAGAGGGGGACAGAGAGAGAGAGAGAGCGAAAGAAGGGGGGAGAGAGAGAGCGAAGGAAGGGGGTGGAGAGACAGAAAGAGAATGAGAGAGAGAGAGAGAGAGAGAGAGAGCAATAGAGAGAGAGAGAGAGAGAGAGACAGACAGACAGACAGACAGACAGACAGACAGACAGACAGACAGACAGATAGATAGATAGATAGATAGATAGATAGATAGATAGATAGATAGATAGATAGATAGATAGATAGATAGATAGATAGATAGATAGATAGATAGATAGATAGATAGATAGATAGATAGATAGATAGATAGATAGATAGATAGATAGATAGATAGATAGATAGATAGATAGATAGATAGATAGATAGATAGATAGATAGATAGATAGATAGATAGATAGATAGATAGAGAGGTAGAGAGGTAGAGATGAGTTGTGCTTGTCTTGGTAGTGGTAAAGGAGGAGGTAGAGGAGGTAGATAACCAGAGGTCAGTGGTAAAGGAGGAGGTAGAGGAGGTAGATAACCAGGGGTCAGCACAGTGTTCTTTCTGACCAGTCACATCACAACAGGGTCCCAAATACCACATACATTTCTCTCCCTCGCTTCCCTCCCCCCTCTCCCCCACTCTCCCTCCCTCCTCTCTCCCTCCCCCCTCTCTCCCCTCTCTCCCTCCCCCTCTCTCCCTCTCTCTCCCTCCCCCTCTCTCCCTCTCCCTCTCCCCTCTCTCCCTCCCTCTCCCCCTCTCTCCCTCCCTCCCCTCTCTCTCCTCTCTCTCCCTCCCCCTCTATCCCTCTCCCTCTCCCCCTCTCTCCCTCCCCTCTCACCCTCTCTCTCCTCCCTCTCCCTCCCTCCCCCCTCTCTCCCTCTCTCTCCCTCCCCTCTCTCCTTCTCTCCCCTCTCCCCCTCTCTCCCTCCCCTCTCCCCCTCTCTCCCTCCCCTCTCCCCCTCTCTCCCTCCCTCCCCCCTCTCTCCCTCTCCCTTGCCTCTTCTCTCTTTCCCCCCTCCTCTCTTCCCCCTCTCTCTAGCTCTCCTCCCCCTCCTCTCCTCCCCCTCCTCTCTAGCTCTCCTCCCCCGCCTCTCTTCCCCCTCTCTCTAGCTCTCCTCCCCCTCCTCTCTTCCCCCTCTCTCTAGCTCTCCTCCCCCTCCTCTCTTCCCCCTCTCTCTAGCTCTCCTCCCCCTCCTCTCCTCCCCCTCCTCTCTAGCTCTCCTCCCCCTCCTCTCCTCCCCCCTCCTCTGTTTTTGTTAGCTGCATGTGCGACATAACTCCACCAGTCCTACCGATAATATAATTTACGAAGATTATACCTTTTTTAAACATTCTGTCAAAAAATAAAGGGTTTTTGTCAATTAGTATATTTGAATTTAACCACAATATTTGTTGCATTATTTGTTCTGTCGTTTCTGGAGGATTAAATTGAAATTGCAACCAACTTTCTATGACTTGTTTTAGAAATAGTGATATTTGGGAGATGATTTCCTTTTCAAATAACTGAATATGAGTTGTTGTAATCTGAATAAAGGGAAAAAGGCCATTCTTGAACATTGGGTGAGACAATCTTACTAATTTGCTTGAGAACCAGTTCGGATTTAAGTATAACTTTTGTATGACTGAAGCTTTTAGTGATAGGTCTAATTGTGACACTCTGGCTCCGGGACTTTTATATTTGAGCCAGGGTGTATTTGTTTTGTTGGGTTTTGGTTTGGTTATGTAGGGTTTTGGGTGTATTTCTATGTTTGCCTTTCTGTTGGCTGCATTTCTAGGTTTGGTCGATGACTCCCAATCGGAGGTAACGAGTGTCAGCTGTCGGCTCGTTATCTCTGATTGGGAGCCATATTTATTCTGATTGTTTTCCTGTGGGGATTGTGGGTTTTTGTTCCGTTTCAGTCATAGTCACTGTTGGACTTCACTATCGTCTTTTGTTTTGTAGTTACGTGCTTTCTTTATTAAAGTCATCATGTTCACTCAACGCGCTGCGTATTGGTCTGCTCCCTTTATAGACGATCGTGACAGAAAAACCCACCATCAAAGGACCAAGCAGCGTATCCAGGAGCAAAGGGTCTGGACATGGGAGGAGATATTGGACGGAAAAGGGTCATGGACTTGGGAGGAAATCCTGGATGGGATGGATCGCCGTCCATGGAGCGAGACAGTGGAGAGGCGACGGAGAGAGGAGCAACGGCGTCGGCAGGGCCATCGTCGGAAGGATGAGAGGCAACCCCAAAAAAATTTTGGGGGGGGGCACATGGCTTGGGCGGCTGGGCAGCAGGAGGCTGCCACAGGGAGATGTGGAGAGAAGGCTTTCGGATTACGGGAGCCATTGGCGAGTAGAGGGAGGGAAGTTGTTGTGGCACGGCGTGAGAGACTGAGGTGTGTTACCAGTCCGGTCCGGCCCGTTCCTGATCCCCAGTTAAGGCCAGTGGTGTGTGTTCCCGGTACGGACCGGCCTGTTCCTACTCCACGCACCAGGTCCACGATGTGCGTCGCCAGCCCAGCTCGGCCTGTTCCTACTCCACGCACCAGGTCCACGATGTGCGTCGCCAGCCCAGCCCGGCCGGTTCCTGCTCTACGCACTACGCCTGTGGTGTGCGTCACCAGCCCAGCCCGGCCTGTTCCTGCTCCACGCACGAAGCCTACGGGGTGCGTCGCCAGTCCAGCCCGGCCGGTTCCTGCTCCACGCACGAAGCCTACGGGGTGCGTCGCCAGTCCAGCCCGGCCGGTTCCTGCTCCACGCACGAAGCCTACGGGGTGCGTCGCCAGCCCAGCCCGGCCGGTTCCTGCTCCACGCACCAGGCTCATGGTGTGCGTCGCCAGCCCAGCCCGGCCTGTTCCTGCTCCCCGCACTAGTCCTGAGATGCGTGTCCTCAGCCCGGGACCACCAGTTCCGGCACCACGCACTAGGCCTTATGTGCGTCCCCAGGGTCCAGCATGCCCTGTTCCTGCTCTCCGCACTAGGCCTTATGTGCGTCCCCAGGGTCCAGCATGCCCTGTTCCTTCTCTCCGCACTAGGCCTTATGTGCGTCCCCAGGGTCCAGCTTGCCCTGTTGCTTCTCCCCGCACTAGCCCTGAGATGCGTGTCCTCAGCCCGGTACCTCCAGTTCCGGCACCACGCTCCAGGCCTACGATGCGCCTCAGACGGCCAGAGTCTGCCGTCTGCCCAACGGGGCCTGAACTGCCCGTCTGCCCAAAGGCGCTTGAACTGGCCGTCTGTACTGAGCCTGCAAGGCCGCCCGTCTGCCATGAGCCTTCAGAGCCGTCCGCCAGACCGGAGCCGCTAGAGCCGTCCGCCAGACAGGATCAGCCAGAGCCTTCCGCCAGACAGGATCAGCCAGAGCCTTCCGCCAGACTGGATCAGCCAGAGCCTTCCGCCAGCCATGAGCAGCCAGATCCGTCAGCCAGCCATGAGCAGCCAGATCCGTCAGCCAGCCATGAGCAGCCAGATCCGTCGGCCAGCCATGAGCCGTCCAGCCAGGATCCGCCAGAGCCGTCCAGCCAGGATCCGCCAGAGCCAGCCAGCCAGGATCCGCCATTGAGTCCGGTGCTGCCCCTTATCCTGGTGCTGCCCCTTAGTCCGGTGCTGCCCCTTAGTCCGGTGCTGCCCCTTAGTCCAGTGCTGCCCCTTAGTCCGGTGCCGCCCCTTAATCCAGTGGGGTTTAGTTGGGGGGTGGTCATGTGGAGGAGGCTACGGAAGCGGATAGTGACTAAGGTGGGGTGGGGACCACGACCAGGGCCAGAGCCGCCACCGTGGACAGACGCCCACCCAGACCCTCCCATAGACTGTATGCTGGTGCGCCCGGAGTTCGCACCTTTAGGGGGGGGTACTGTGACACTCTGGCTCCGGGACTTTTATATTTGAGCCAGGGTGTATTTGTTTTGTTGGGTTTTGGTTTGGTTATGTAGGGTTTTGGGTGTATTTCTATGTTTGCCTTTCTGTTGGCTGCATTTCTAGGTTTGGTCGATGACTCCCAATCGGAGGTAACGAGTGTCAGCTGTCGGCTCGTTATCTCTGATTGGGAGCCATATTTATTCTGATTGTTTTCCTGTGGGGATTGTGTGTTTTTGTTCCGTTTCAGTCATAGTCACTGTTGGACTTCACTATCGTCTTTTGTTTTGTAGTTACGTGCTTTCTTTATTAAAGTCATCATGTTCACTCAACGCGCTGCGTATTGGTCTGCTCCCTTTATAGACGATCGTGACACTAATGCTTTAATATTTAATAATTTCTGTCCTCCGAAAACGTATGTTAACATTGCCAAATCAAGTGAAGTAGATAGTAAACAAAAGTTAAATAAACAATAAATATTAACAGTAAACATTACACTCAGAAGTTCCAAAAGTCATATTATGTCTATATACAGTGTTGTAACAATGTGCAAATAGTTAAAGTACAAAAGGGAAAATAAATCAACATAAATATGGGTTGTATTTACATTGGTGTTTGTTCTTCACTGGTTGCCCTTTTCTTGTGGCAACAGGTCACAAATCTTGCTGCTGTGATGGCACACTGTGGTTTTTCACCCAGTAGATAAGGGAGTTTATCAGAATTCGGTTTGTTTTCGAATTCTTTGTGGATCTCTGTAATCTGAGGGAAATATGTGTCTCTAATATGGTCATACATTTGGCAGGAGGTTAGGAAGTGCAGCTCAGTTTCCACCTCATTTTGTGGGCAGTGTGCACATAGCCTGTCTTCTCTTGAGAGCCAGGTCTGCCTACGGCGGCCTTTCTCAATAGCAAGGCTATGCTCACTCTAGGTAGTCTTTCTAAGACTGGGTATGTACTGTTCTCCTTCTACCCCTCTCCATTCTCTCTCTCCTGCTCTCTTTTCTCTATTCCCCGTATTTCTCAAATAAACAGCAAACCTGGTTTCAGAAAACAGATAAAGCAACACCTCACGGCACAATGCCTCTCCCCTATTTGACCTAGATAGTTTGTGTGAATGTATTGATATGTAGATTGATGTAGTTCTGTCCTTGAGCTGTTCTTGTCTATTAATGTTCTATCGTTGAAGTCGGAAGTTTACATACGCCTTAGCCAAATATATTTAAACTCAGTTTTTCACAAATCCTGACATTTAATCGTAGTAAAAATTCCCTGTCTTAAGTCAGTTAGGATCACCACTTTATTTTAAGAATGTGAAATGTCAGAATAATAGTAGAGAAAATTATTTATTTCAGCTTTTACTTCTTTCATCACATTCCCAGTGAGTCAGAAGTTTACATACACTCAATTAGTATTTGGTAGCATTGCCTTTAAATTGTTTAACTTGGGTCAAACGTTTCAGGTAGCCTTCCACAAGCTTCCCACAATAAGTTGGGTGAATTTTGGCCCATTCCTCTTGACAGAGCTGGTGTAACTGAGTCAGGTTTGTAGGCCTCCTTGCTCGCACATGCCCACAAATGTTCTATAGGATTGAGGTCAGGGCTTTGTGATGGCCACTCCAATACCTTGACTTTGTTGTCCTTAAGCCATTTTGCCACAACTTTGGAAGTATGCTTGGGGTCATTGTCCATTTGGAAGACCCATTTGCGACCAAGCTTTAACTTCCTGACTGATGTCTTGAGATGTTGCTTCAATATATCCACATAATTTTCCTTTCTCATGATGCCATCTATTTTGTGAAGTGCACCAGTCCCTCCTGCAGCAAAGTACCCCCACAGCATGATGCTGCCACCCCCTGTGCTTCACGGTTGGGATGGTGTTCTTTGGCTTGCAAGGCCCCCGCCTTTTCCTCCAAACATAACGATGGTCATTATGGCCAAACAGTTCTATTTATGTTTCATCAGACCAGAGGACATTTCTCCAGAAAGTACGATCTTTGTCCCCATGTGCAGTTGCAAACCGTAGTCTGGCTTTTTTATGGCGGTTTTGGAGCAGTGGCTTCTTCCTTGCTGAGCGGCCTTTCAGGTTATGTTGATAAAGGACTTGTTTTACTGTGGATATAGATACTTTTGTACCTGTTTCCTCCAGCATCTTCACAAGGTCCTTTGCTGTTGTTCTGGGACTGATTTGCACTTTTCGCACCAAAGTACGTTCATCTCTAGGAGACAGAACGTGTCTCCTTCCTGAGCGGAATGATAGCTGCGTGGTCCCATGGTGTTTATATTTGCGTACTATTGTTTGTACAGATGAACGTGGTACCTTCAGGCGTTTGGAAATTGCTCCCAAGGATGAACCAGACTTGTGGAGGTCTACAATTGTTTTTCTGAGGTCTTTGCTGATTTCTTTTGATTTTCCCATGATGTCAAGCAAAGAGGCACTGAGTTTGAAGGTAGGCCTTGAAATACAT
This sequence comes from Coregonus clupeaformis, assembly GCF_020615455.1. NCBI lineage: Eukaryota > Metazoa > Chordata > Actinopteri > Salmoniformes > Salmonidae > Coregonus > Coregonus clupeaformis. The sequence goes on along the minus strand of NW_025535362.1, from coordinate 68,588 downwards.
CCACAGGTACACCTCCAATTGACACAAATTATGTCAATTAGCCTATCAGAAGCTTCTAAAGCCATTACATCATTTTCTGGAATTTTCCAAGCTGTTTAAAGGCACAGTCAACTTAGTGTATGTAAACTTCTGACCTACCTGAATTGTGATACAGTGAATTATAAGTGAAATAATCTGTCTGTAAACAATTGTTGGAAAAATTACTTGTGTCATGCACAAAGTAGATGTCCTAACCGACTTGCCAAAACTATAGTTTGTTAACAAGAAATTTGTGGAGTGGTTGAAAAACAAGTTTTAATGACTCCAACCTAAGTGTGTGTAAACTTCCGACTTCAACTGTATATTGTCATGTTTCATGTTTTGCTGTGGACCCCAGGAAGAGTAGCTGCTGCTTTCTCAACAGCTAATGGGGATCCTAATAAAATACCAAATACCATCCTCTAGATATCAGCTCCAGTGCCATCCATGTATCCTGCCAACCCCTGCCAACCCCCTGTAGTCCCTGAGTCAGGAGTAAACACCCTGGCAGTGCCATCCCAGAGCAGAGATAAACATGTCATATGAGGAGGGAGGAACACATACTAACAGAGAGAGAGAGGGGGAGGTAGAGGGAGAGAGGGGAAGAGAGAAGAGTAGAGGGAGAGAGGTCAGGGAGGGGGAGGGAGGGGGAAAGGTGAGTGGGGTCAAGAGAGAGAGAGAGAGAGAGAGACCAATAGAAGATTGATCAATTCCTTATTGCATAGCTTGACCGTGGCTGACAGGATCTGTGGTTATGACCATTTTGACATGGATACAAATTCTAAGAATGTTACACATACAGGAAGAAGGGTTCCTGGGAAACATGTCTTGAAATGTGCATCTGATAAATAATGTCTGCATCCCAAATGGCACCCTATTCCCTATGGGTCAAATGTAGTCCACTCTAAAGGGTGCCATTTGGGACGCAGACAAGGTCTTGACGTGTGTATCTTCAGTTACAGAGCTTTATATCAATGTCCTCCCTGTTCTCTCATGACACGGGTGATTAGAGAGCCAATAACAACTCATGATTCCTTACAACCTTAGAATTAACTCTTAAATCTCTACCCGGTGCAGCCAGAAGAGGACTGGTCACACCTTAGAGCAGGGTTCTTCAATTCCCGGTCCTGGAGGGCCGAAACACTTCTGTTTTTTATTTCTACCTGGTAGTTAATTGCACTCACCTGGTGTACCAGGTCTGAATTAGCCCCTGATTAGAAGGAGAGGATGAAAAACAGAGGTGTTTCGGCCCTCCAGGACCGGAATTGAAGAACCCTGCCTTAGAGCCTCTTTCCTCTTCAGGTTTCTTCCTAGGTTCCTGCCTTGTAGGGAGTTTTTCCAAGCCACTGGGCGTATGCCTCTGCATTGTTTGCTTTTTGGGGTTTCAGGCTGGGTATATATAAAGCCCTTTGTGAGAACTGCTGATGTAAAAACATTGTCTGACCCTGTCGGTCTAAAGACTGACAGAATGGCTCCCCATTTTATTGATGAATGCATTGTATTCTATTATGTGTGCATTGTGTGGATGATTGTTTTCTGTTCTGAAGGGTAGTGGTGTTTCTAGATGGGGGCTGTTCTGAAGAGTAGTGGTGTTTCTAGATGAGGGCTGTTCTGAAGGGTAGTGGTGTTTCTAGATGAGGGCTGTTCTGAAGGGTAGTGGTGTTTCTAGGTGAGGGCTGTCTGAAGGGTAGTGGTGTTTCTAGATGAGGGCTGTTCTGAAGGGTAGTGGTGTTTCTAGATGAGGGCTGTTCTGAAGGGTAGTGGTGTTTCTAGGTGAGGGCTGTCTGAAGGGTAGTGGTGTTTCTAGATGAGGCCTGTTCTGAAGGGTAGTGGTGTTTCTAGATGAGGGCTGTTCTGAAGGGTAGTGGTGTTTCTAGATGAGGGCTGTTCTGAAGGGTAGTGGTGTTTCTAGATGAGGGCTGTTCTGAAGGGTAGTGGTGTTTCTAGATGAGGGCTGTCTGAAGGGTAGTGGTGTTTCCAGATGAGGTCTGTTCTGAAGGGTAGTGGTGTTTCTAGATGAGGGCTGTTCTGAAGGGTAGTGGTGTTTCTAGATGAGGGCTGTTCTGAAGGGTAGTGGTGTTTCCAGATGAGGGCTGTTCTGAAGGGTAGTGGTGTTTCTAGATGAGGCCTGTTCTGAAGGTTAGTGGTGTTTCCAGATGAGGGCTGTTCTGAAGGGTAGTGGTGTTTCTAGATGAGGGCTGTTCTGAAGGGTAGTGGTGTTTCCAGATGAGGGCTGTTCTGAAGGGTAGTGGTGTTTCTAGATGAGGGCTGTTCTGAAGGGTAGTGGTGTTTCTAGATGAGGGCTGTTCTGAAGGGTAGTGGTGTTTCTAGATGAGGGCTGTTCTGAAGGGTAGTGGTGTTTCTAGATGAGGCCTGTTCTGAAGGGTAGTGGTGTTTCTAGATGAGGCTGTTCTGAAGGGTAGTGGTGTTTCTAGATGAGGGCTGTTCTGAAGGGTAGTGGTGTTTCTAGATGAGGTCTGTTCTGAAGGGTAGTGGTGTTTCTAGATGAGGGCTGTTCTGAAGGGTAGTGGTGTTTCTAGATGAGGGCTGTTCTGAAGGGTAGTGGTGTTTCCAGATGAGGGCTGTTCTGAAGGGTAGTGGTGTTTCTAGATGAGGGCTGTTCTGAAGGGTAGTGGTGTTTCCAGATGAGGGCTGTTCTGAAGGGTAGTGGTGTTTCTAGATGAGGGCTGTTCTGAAGGGTAGTGGTGTTTCCAGATGAGGGCTGTTCTGAAGGGTAGTGGTGTTTCTAGATGAGGGCTGTTCTGAAGGGTAGTGGTGTTTCTAGATGAGGGCTGTTCTGAAGGGTAGTGGTGTTTCTAGATGAGGGCTGTTCTGAAGGGTAGTGGTGTTTCTAGATGAGGGCTGTTCTGAAGGGTAGTTGTGTTTCTAGATGAGGTCTGTTCTGAAGGGTAGTGGTGTTTCTAGATGAGGGCTGTTCTGAAGGGTAGTGGTGTTTCTAGATGAGGGCTGTTCTGAAGGGTAGTGGTGTTTCCAGATGAGGTCTGTTCTGAAGGGTAGTGGTGTTTCTAGATGAGGGCTGTTCTGAAGGGTAGTAGTGTTTCTAGATGAGGTCTGTTCTGAAGGTTAGTGGTGTTTCCAGATGAGGGCTGTTCTGAAGGGTAGTGGTGTTTCCAGATGAGGGCTGTTCTGAAGGGTAGTGGTGTTTCCAGATGAGGCCTGTTCTGAAGGGTAGTGGTGTTTCTAGATGAGGGCTGTTCTGAAGGGTAGTAGTGTTTCTAGATGAGGTCTGTTCTGAAGGGTAGTGGTGTTTCCAGATGAGGCCTGTTCTGAAGGGTAGTGGTGTTTCTAGATGAGGCTGTTCTGAAGGGTAGTGGTGTTTCTAGATGAGGGCTGTTCCTGAAGGGTAGTGGTGTTTCTAGATGAGGTCTGTTCTGAAGGGTAGTGGTGTTTCTAGATGAGGGCTGTTCTGAAGGGTAGTGGTGTTTCCAGATGAGGGCTGTTCTGAAGGGTAGTAGTGTTTCCAGATGAGGTCTGTTCTGAAGGGTAGTGGTGTTTCCAGATGAGGGCTGTTCTGAAGGGTAGTGGTGTTTCTAGATGAGGGCTGTTCTGAAGGGTAGTGGTGTTTCTAGATGAGGGCTGTTCTGAAGGGTAGTGGTGTTTCTAGATGAGGGCTGTTCTGAAGGGTAGTAGTGTTTCTAGATGAGGGCTGTTCTGAAGGGTAGTGGTGTTTCTAGATGAGGGCTGTTCTGAAGGGTAGTGGTGTTTCCAGATGAGGGCTGTTCTGAAGGGTAGTGGTGTTTCCAGATGAGGGCTGTTCTGAAGGGTAGTGGTGTTTCCAGATGAGGGGCTGTTCTGAAGGGTAGTGGTGTTTCTAGATGAGGTCTGTTCTGAAGGGTAGTGGTGTTTCTAGATGAGGGCTGTTCTGAAGGGTAGTGGTGTTTCCAGATGAGGGCTGTTCTGAAGGGTAGTGGTGTTTCTAGATGAGGGCTGTCTGAAGGGTAGTGGTGTTTCTAGATGAGGGCTGTTCTGAAGGGTAGTGGTGTTTCTAGAGAGTGATTGAGATTGTTTATTTCCCTTCTGTTTATTGTCTATTTCATTTGCTTTGGCAATGCAAACATACAGTACATATATAAAAGTATGTGGACACCCCGTCAACTTAGTGGATTCGGCTATTTCAGCTACACCCGTGTATAAAATCGAGCACACCGCCATGCAATCTCCATAGACAAACATTGGCTGTAGAATGGCCTAACTGAAGAGCTCAGTGACTTTCAACGTGGCACCATCATATGATGCCACCTTTCCAACAAGTCAGTTCGTCCAATTTCTGCCCTGCTAGAGCTGCCCCCGGTCAAGTGGAAGTGCTGTTATTGTGAAGTGGAAACATCAAGGAGCAACGACGGCTCAGCCGCGAAGTGGTAGGCCACACAAGCTCACAGAACGTTACCGCCGAGTGCTGAATGGTCTGTCCTCAGTTGCAACACTCACTACTGAATTCCAAACTGCCTCTGGAAGCAACGTCAGCACAATAACTTGCCTCACGCAAGCCTAAGATCACCATGCACAATGCCAAGCTTCGTCTGGTATAAAGCTCGCCTCCATTGGACTCTGGAGCAGTGGAAAAGTGTTTTCTGAAGTGATGAATCCGCTTCACCATCTGGCAGTCCAACTGAGTAATCTGGGTTTGATGGATGCCAGGAGAACGCTACCTGCCCGAATACATGGTGCCAACTGTTTGGTGGAGGAGGAATAATGGTCTGGGGCTGCTTTTTCATGGTTCGGGCTAGGCCCCTTAGTTCCAGTGATGGGAAATCTTAACACTACAGCATACAATGACATTCTAGATGATTCTGTGCTTCCAACTTTGTGGCAACAGTTTGGGGAAGGCCCTATCCTGTTTCAGCATGACAATGCCCCCTGCACAAAGTGGGGTCCATACAAAAATGGTTTGTCGCGATCGGTGTGGAAGAACTTGACTGGCCTGCACAGATCCCTGACCTCAACTCCATCGAACACCTTTGAGATGAACTGGAACGGCGACTAAGAGCCTCACTAATGCTCTTGTGGCTGCATGGAAGCAAGTTCCCTTAGCAATGTTCCAACATCTAGTGGAAAGCCTTCCCAGAAGAGTGGAGGCTGTTATAGCAGCAAAGGGAGGACCAACTCCATATTAATGCTATGATTTTGGAATGAGATGTTCGACGAGCAGGTGTCCACATACTTTTGAGAAAGGGAGAGAGTAGAACGTGAGAGAGAGAAAGCCAGGGGAGAGAGTGTGTGGGCGCACAAGCTTGCATGCTTGTGTGTGTGTGTGTGTGTGTGTATGCACCCTGGTGAGTACTGAGTATTAGGTTTCTATTTAATTTATTAGCTTGTTATACAAGGCCTGGAGGGAGAGAGGAGGGAGGGGGACAGAGAGGGGGTGGGGGGGCAGGGAGAGGGGGGACAGAGAGACAGTGAGAAAGGGCACTGTGAAATACAGTCTGTATAGATAGAATGACAGAGAGAGAGAGAGAGAGAGAGAGAGAGAGAGAGAGAGAGAGAGAGAGAGAGAGAGAGAGAGAGAGAGAGAGAGAGAGAGAGAGAGAGAGAGAGAGAGAGAGAGAGAATTAGACCCAACCAAATCACGAGAAAACAAAAAGAGAATTACTTGACAAAACAGACTCAGTGAGCATAGCCTTGCTATTGAGAATGGCCGCCGTAGGCAGACCTGGCTCTCAAGAGAAGTCAGGCTATGTGCACACTGCCCACAAAATGAGGTGGAAACTGAGCTGCACTTCCTAACTTCCTGCCAAATGCATGACCATATTAGAGACACATATTTCCCTCAGATTACACAGACCCACAAAGAATTCGAAAACAAACCCAATTTTGATAAACTCCCTTATCTACTGGGTGAAATAACACAGTGTACCATCACAGCAGCAATATTTGTGACCTGTTGTCACAAGAAAAGAGCAACCAGTGAAGAACAAACACCATTGTAAATACAACCCATATTTATGTTTATTTATTTTCCCTTTTGTACTTTAACTATTTGCACATTGTTACAACACTGTATGTACAGTGGGGGAAAAAAGTATTTAGTCAGCCACCAATTGTGCAAGTTCTCCCACTTAAAATGATGAGAGAGGCCTGTAATTTTCATCATAGGTACACGTCAACTATGACAGACAAAATTAGAAAAGAAAATCCAGAAAATCACATTGTAGGATTTTTTATGAATTTATTTGCAAATTATGGTGGAAAATAAGTATTTGGTCAATAACAAAAGTTTTCCAATGCTTTGTTATATACCCTTTGTTTACATTTTACATTTTAGTCATTTAGCAGACGCTCTTATCCAGAGCGACTTACAGTTAGTGAATATTTTTTTTTTTTTTTTTATACTGGCCCCCCATGGGAAACGAACCCACAACCCTGGCGTTGCAAACGCCATGCTCTATCAACTGAGCTACATCCCTGCCGGCCATTCCCTCCCCTACCCTGGACGACGCTGGGCCAATTGTGCGCCGCCCATGAGTCTCCCGGTCGCGGCCGGCTGCGACAGAGCCTGGATTCGAACCAGGATCTCTAGGATCTCTAGTAGCACAGTTGGCAATGACACAGGTCAAACATTTTCTGTAAGTCTTCACAAGGTTTTCACACACTGTTGCTGGTATTTTGGCCCATTCCTCCATGCAGATCTCCTCTAGAGCAGTGATGTTTTGGGGCTGTCACTGGGCAACACGGACTTTCAACTCCCTCCAAAGATTTTCTATGGGGTTGAGATCTCGAGACTGGCTAGGCCACTCCATGACCTTGAAATGCTTCTTACGAAGCCACTCCTTCGTTGCCCGGGCGGTGTGTTTGGGATCATTGTCATGCTGAAAGACCCAGCCACGTTTCATCTTCAATGCCCTTGCTGATGGAAGGAGGTTTTCACTCAAAATCTCACGATACATGGCCCCATTCATTCTTTCCTTTACACGGATCAGTTGTCCTGGTCCCTTTGCAGAAAAACAGCCCCAAAGCATGATGTTTCCACCCCCATGCTTCACAGTAGGTATGGTGTTCTTTGGATGCAACTCAGCATTCTTTGTCCTCCAAACACGACGAGTTGAGTTTTTACCAAAAAGTTCTATTTTGGTTTCATCTGACCATATGACATTCTCCCAATCCTCTTCTGGATCATCCAAATGCACTCTAGCAAACTTCAGACGGGCCTGGACATGTACTGGCTTAAGCAGGGGGACACGTCTGGCACTGCAGGATTTGAGTCCCTGGCGGCGTAGTGTGTTACTGATGGTAGGCTTTGTTACTTTGGTCCCAGCTCTCTACAGGTCATTCACTAGGTCCCCCCGTGTGGTTCTGGGATTTTTGCTCACCGTTCTTGTGATCATTTTGACCCCACGGGGTGAGATCTTGCGTGGAGCCCCAGATCGAGGGGAGATTATCAGTGGTCTTGTATGTCTTCCATTTCCTAATAATTGCTCCCACAGTTGATTTCTTCAAACCGAGCTGCTTACCTATTGCAGATTCAGTCTTCCCAGCCTGGTGCAGGTCTACAATTTTGTTTCTGGTGTCCTTTGACAGCTCTTTGGTCTTGGCCATAGTGGAGTTTGGAGTGTGACTGTTTGAGGTTGTGGACAGGTGTCTTTTATACTGATAACAAGTTCAAACAGGTGCCATTAATACACGTAACGAGTGGAGGACAGAGGAGCCTCTTAAAGAAGAAGTTACAGGTCTGTGAGAGCCAGAAATCTTGCTTGTTTGTAGGTGACCAAATACTTATTTTCCACCATAATTTGCAAATAAATTCATAAAAAATCCTACAATGTGATTTTCTGGAGAAAAAAAATCTCAATTTGTCTGTCATAGTTGACGTGTACCTATGATGAAATTACAGGCCTCTCTCATCTTTTTAAGTGGGAGAACTTGCACAATTGGTGGCTGACTAAATACTTTTCCCCCCCACTGTACACATAATATGACATTTGAAATGTCTTTATTCTTTTGGAACTTCTGAGTGTAATGTTTACTGTTTTATTGTTTATTTGACTTTTGTTTATTATCTATTTCATATCAGGAACGAGGTATTGTCATACAGGGTGAAGATAAAGAATGAAGTCATTAAGAGGAATCAGGAACGAGGTAGTGTCATGCAGGGTGAAGATAAAGGATGAAGTCATATGGAGGAATCAGGAACGAGGTAGTGTCATACAGGGTGAAGATAAAGGATGAAGTCATATGGAGGAATCAGAAACGAGGTAGTGTCATGCAGGGTGAAGATAAAGAATGAAGTCATATGGAGGAATCAGGAACGAGGTAGTGTCATACAGGGTGAAAATAAAGTATGAAGTCATATGGAGGAATCAGGAACGAGGTAGTGCCATGCAGGGTGAAGATAAAGGATGAAGTCATATGGAGGAATCAGGAACGAGGTAGTGTCATACATGGTGAAGATAAAGGCTGAAGTCATAAAGAGGAATCAGGAACGAGGTAGTGTCATACAGGGTGAAGATAAAATTGAAGTCATAAAGAGGCATCAGGAACGAGGTAGTGTCATGCAGGGTGAAGATAAAGGATGAAGTCATATGGAGGAATCAGGAACGAGGTAGTGTAATGCAGGGTGAAGATAAAGGATGAAGTCATATGGAGGAATCAGGAATGAGGTAGTGTCCTGCAGGGTGAAGATAAAGGCTGAAGTCATATGGAGGAATCAGGAACGAGTAGTGTCATACATGGTGAAGATAAAATAGGAGTCAAATGGAGGAATCAGGAATGAGGTAGTGTCATGCAGGGGTGAAAATAAAGGCTGAAGTCATATGGAGGAATCAGGAACGAGGTAGTGTCATACAGGGTGAAGATAAAGGCTGAGGTAATATGAAGGAATCAGGAACGAGGTAGTGTCATACAGGGTGAAGGTAAGGATGAAGTCATAAAGAGGAATCAGGAACGAGGTAGTGTCATGCAGGGTGAAGATAAAGAATGAAGTCATATGGAGGTATCAGGAACGAGTCAGTGTCATGCAGGGTGAAGATAAAGGATGAAGTCATATGGAGGAATCAGGAACGAGGTAGTGTCCTGCAGGGTGAAAATAAAGGATGAAGTCATATGGAGGAATCAGGAACGAGGTAGTGTCATGCAGGGTGAAGATAAAGGATGAAGTCATATGGAGGAATCAGGAATGAGGTAGTGTCATGCAGGGTGAAGATAAAGTCTGAAGTCATATGGAGGAATCAGGAACGAGGTAGTGTCATACAGGGTGAAGATAAAGGCTGAGGTAATATGAAGGAATCAGGAACGAGGTAGTGTCATACAGGGTGAAGGTAAGGATGAAGTCATAAAGAGGAATCAGGAACGAGGTAGTGTCATGCAGGTTGAAAATAAAGGCTGAAGTCAAATGGAGGAATCAGGAACGAGGTAGTGTCATGCAGGGTGAAAATAAAGGGATAAAGTCATATGGAGGAATCAGGAACGCAGGTAGTGTCATACAGGGTGAAAATAAAGGATGAAGTCATAAAGAGGAATCAGGAACAAGGTAGTGTCATACAGGGTGAAAATAAAGGATGAAGTCATAAAGAGGAATCAGGAACGAGGTAGTGTCATGCAGGGTGAAGATAAAGGATGAAGTCATATGGAGGAATCAGGAACGAGGTAGTGTCATACAGGGTGAAGATAAAGGATGAAGTCATATGGAGGAATCAGGAACGAGGTAGTGTCATACAGGGTGAAGGTACGTGACTAATAAGATTTTATTTTGATTTAAACTTCTGACTTTTACACAGTGTTTTATATAGACGTGATGTTTATGTTCTGTCATGTTTCATACCTGTTAGGGTTCATGTTTTATAACTGTTAAGGTTCATGTTTCATACCTGTTAAGGTTCATGTTTCATACCTGTTAAGGTTCATGCTTCATACCTGTTAAGGTTCATGTTTCATAACTGTTAAGGTTACTGTTTCATAACTGTTAAGGTTCATGTTTCATAACTGTTAAGGTTACTGTTTCATAACTGTTAAGGTTCATGTTTCATACCTGTTAAGGTTCATGTTTCATACCTGTTAAGGTTACTGTTTCATAACTGTTAAGGTTACTGTTTCATAACTGAAGGTTCATGTTTCATAACTGTTAAGGTTCATGTTTCATAACTGTTAAGGTTCATGTTTCATAACTGTTAAGGTTACTGTTTCATAACTGTTAAGGTTCATGTTTCATAACTGTTAAGGTTACTGTTTCATAACTGTTAAGGTTCATGTTTCATAACTGTTAAGGTTCATGTTTCATAACTGTTAAGGTTCATGTTTCATACCTGTTAAGGTTCATGTTTCATACATGTTAAGGTTCATGTTTCATAACTGTTAAGGTTCATGTTTCATAACTGTTAAGGTTACTGTTTCATAACTGTTAAGGTTCATGTTTCATAACTGTTAAGGTTACTGTTTCATAACTGAAGGTTCATGTTTCATAACTGTTAAGGTTCATGTTTCTAACTGTTAAGGTTCATGTTTCATAACTGTTAAGGTTCATGTTTCATACCTGTTAAGGTTCATGTTTCATACCTGTTAAGGTTCAGGTTTTATAATTGTTAAGGTTCATGTTTCATACCTGTTAAGGTTCATGTTTCATACCTGTTAAGGTTCATGTTTCATAACTGTTAAGGTTACTGTTTCATAACTGTTAAGGTTCATGTTTCATAACTGTTAAGGTTACTGTTTCATAACTTTTAAGGTTCATGTTTCATAACTGTTAAGGTTCATGTTTAATAACTGTTAAGGTTCATGTTTCATACCTGTTAAGTTTCATGTTTCATACCTGTTAAGGTTCAGGTTTTATAACTGTTAAGGTTCATGTTTCACACCTGTTAAGGTTCATGTTTCATACCTGTTAAGGTTCAGGTTTTATAACTGTTAAGGTTCATGTTTCATACCTGTTAAGGTTCATGTTTCATACCTGTTAAGGTTAATGTTTCATAACTGTTAAGATTCATGTTTCATAACTGTTAAGGTTACTGTTTCATAACTGTTAAGGTTCATGTTTCATAACTCTTAGGGTTCATGTTTCATACCTGTTAAGGTTCATGTTTCATACCTGTTAAGGTTCAGGTTTTATAACTGTTAAGGTTCATGTTTCATACCTGTTAAGGTTCCAGTTTTATAACTGTTAAGGTTCATGTTTCATAACTGTTAAAGTTAATGTTTCATACCTGTTAAGGTTACTGTTTCATAACTGTTAAGGTTCATGTTTCATAACTGTTAAGGTTACTGTTTCATAACTGTTAAGGTTCATGTTTCATAACTGTTAAGGTTCATGTTTCATAACTGTTAAGGTTCATGTTTCATACCTGTTAAGGTTCATGTTTCATACATGTTAAGGTTCATGTTTCATAACTGTTAAGGTTCATGTTTCATAACTGTTAAGGTTACTGTTTCATAACTGTTAAGGTTCATGTTTCATAACTGTTAAGGTTCATGTTTCATATCTGTTAAGGTTCATGTTTCATAACTGTTAAGGTTACTGTTTCATAACTGTTAAGGTTCCGGTTTTATAACTGTTAAGGTTCATGTTTCATAACTGTTAAAGTTAATGTTTCATACCTGTTAAGGTTCATGTTTCATACCTGTTAAGGTTCATGTTTCATAACTGTTAAGGTTCATGTTTCATACATGTTAAGGTTCATGTTTCATAACTGTTAAGGTTCATGTTTCATAACTGTTAAGGTTACTGTTTCATAACTGTTAAGGTTCATGTTTCATAACTGTTAAGGTTACTGTTTCATAACTGAAGGTTCATGTTTCATAACTGTTAAGGTTCATGTTTCTAACTGTTAAGGTCCATGTTTCATAACTGTTAAGGTTCATGTTTCATACCTGTTAAGGTTCATGTTTCATACCTGTTAAGGTTCAGGTTTTATAATTGTTAAGGTTCATGTTTCATACCTGTTAAGGTTCATGTTTCATACCTGTTAAGGTTCATGTTTCATAACTGTTAAGGTTACTGTTTCATAACTGTTAAGGTTCATGTTTCATAACTGTTAAGGTTACTGTTTCATAACTTTTAAGGTTCATGTTTCATAACTGTTAAGGTTCATGTTTAATAACTGTTAAGGTTCATGTTTCATACCTGTTAAGTTTCATGTTTCATACCTGTTAAGGTTCAGGTTTTATAACTGTTAAGGTTCATGTTTCACACCTGTTAAGGTTCATGTTTCATACCTGTTAAGGTTCAGGTTTTATAACTGTTAAGGTTCATGTTTCATACCTGTTAAGGTTCATGTTTCATACCTGTTAAGGTTAATGTTTCATAACTGTTAAGATTCATGTTTCATAACTGTTAAGGTTACTGTTTCATAACTGTTAAGGTTCATGTTTCATAACTCTTAGGGTTCATGTTTCATACCTGTTAAGGTTCATGTTTCATACCTGTTAAGGTTCAGGTTTTATAACTGTTAAGGTTCATGTTTCATACCTGTTAAGGTTCCAGTTTTATAACTGTTAAGGTTCATGTTTCATAACTGTTAAAGTTAATGTTTCATACCTGTTAAGGTTACTGTTTCATAACTGTTAAGGTTCATGTTTCATAACTGTTAAGGTTACTGTTTCATAACTGTTAAGGTTCATGTTTCATAACTGTTAAGGTTACTGTTTCATAACTGTTAAGGTTCATGTTTCATAACTGTTAAGGTTCATGTTTCATAACTGTTAAGGTTCATGTTTCATACCTGTTAAGGTTCATGTTTCATACATGTTAAGGTTCATGTTTCATAACTGTTAAGGTTCATGTTTCATAACTGTTAAGGTTACTGTTTCATAACTGTTAAGGTTCATGTTTCATAACTGTTAAGGTTCATGTTTCATATCTGTTAAGGTTCATGTTTCATAACTGTTAAGGTTACTGTTTCATAACTGTTAAGGTTCCGGTTTTATAACTGTTAAGGTTCATGTTTCATAACTGTTAAAGTTAATGTTTCATACCTGTTAAGGTTCATGTTTCATACCTGTTAAGGTTCATGTTTCATAACTGTTAAGGTTCATGTTTCATACCTGTTAAGGTTCATGTTTCATACCTGTTAAGGTTCATGTTTCATACCTGTTAAGGTTCAGGTTTTATAACTGTTAAGATTCATGTTTCATAACTGTTAAGGTTACTGTTTCATAACTGTTAAGGTTCATGTTTCATACCTGTTAAGGTTCATGTTTCATAACTGTTAAGGTTCACGTTTCATAACTGTTAAGGTTACTGTTTCATAACTGTTAAGGTTACTGTTTCATAACTGTTAAGGTTACTGTTTCATAACTGTTAAGGTTCATGTTTCATAACTGTTAAGGTTCATGTTTCATAACTGTTAAGGTTCATGTTTCATAACTGTTAAGGTTCCTGTTTCATACCTGTTAAGGTTCCGGTTTTATAACTGTTAAGGTTCATGTTTCATAACTGTTAAAGTTAATGTTTCATACCTGTTAAGGTTCATGTTTCATACCTGTTAAGGTTCATGTTTCATAACTGTTAAGGTTCATGTTTCATACCTGTTAAGGTTCATGTTTCATACCTGTTAAGGTTCATGTTTCATACCTGTTAAGGTTCAGGTTTTATAACTGTTAAGATTCATGTTTCATAACTGTTAAGGTTACTGTTTCATAACTGTTAAGGTTCATGTTTCATACCTGTTAAGGTTCATGTTTCATAACTGTTAAGGTTCACGTTTCATAACTGTTAAGGTTACTGTTTCATAACTGTTAAGGTTACTGTTTCATACCTGTTAAGGTTCATGTTTCATACCTGTTAAGGTTCATGTTTCATACCTGTTAAGGTTCATGTTTCATACCTGTTAAGGTTCAGGTTTTATAACTGTTAAGGTTCATGTTTCATAACTGTTAAGGTTCATGTTTCATACCTGTTAAGGTTCATGTTTCATAACTGTTAAGGTTCATGTTTCATAACTGTTAAGGTTACTGTTTCATAACTGTTAAGGTTACTGTTTCATAACTGTTAAGGTTCATGTTTCATAGCTGTTAAGGTTCATGTTTCATACCTGTTAAGGTTCATGTTTCATACCTGTTAAGGTTCAGGTTTTATAACTGTTAAGGTTCATGTTTCATACCTGTTAAGGTTCCGGTTTTATAACTGTTAAGGTTCATGTTTCATAACTGTTAAGGTTCAGGTTTTATAACTGTTAAGGTTACTGTTTCATAACTGTTAAGGTTCATCTATATTGTAGGGAAGCAGGACCACTAAGTACCATCTCTTATATTTTTACATTTACATTTTAGTAATTTAGCAGATGCTCTTATCCAGAGCGATTTACAGTTAGTGAGTGCATACATTTTTCATACTGGCCCCCCGTGGGAATCGAACCCACAACCCTGGCGTTGCAAGCGCCATGCTCTACCATCTGAGCTACAGGAGGCTGGATGTGAATAAGCGTTTGTGACCGCTCATCAGATGTGTTTTTATCTGTTTCCTTGAGAAAAGAAAATGTGTCTATCTTCTAAAGGTCTATAGAGGTTCTCCTCCTCTCCTATAGGGCTCCATAGTTGTTCTCAACATGCCTGGACCACTGCAGTATCCACAGCTGTGTGTGTCTGTCAGGGGTGGCAGGTGGGCGGAGCTATAGGAGGACGGACTCATCATGGAACACTAAGACATGTTTGATGTGTTTAACATCTTTCTATTATTATAGACATTATTCCAGACATTATTACAGACATTATTCCAGATATTATTCCAGACATTATTCCAGACATTATTCCAGATATTATTCCAGACATTATTCCAGACATTATTCCAGACATTCCATTCCAGATATTATTCCAGACATTATTCCAGACATTCCATTCCAGATATTATTCCAGACATTATTCCAGATATTATTCCAGACATTATTCCAGAAATCATTCCAGACATTCCATTCCAGATATTATTCCAGACATTATTCCAGATATTATTCCAGACGTTATTCGAGACATTATTCCAGACATTCCATTCCAGATATTATTCCAGACATTATTACAGACATTATTACAGACATTATTACAGACATTATTCCAGACATTCCATTCCAGATATTATTCCAGACATTATTCCAGACATTATTCCAGACATTCCATTCCAGATATTATTCCAGACATTATTCCAGATATTATTACAGACATTATTCCAGACATTAATCCAGACATTCCAATGACTTCATTCTTTATCTTCACCCTGTATGACACTACCTCGTTCCTGATTCCTCCATATGACTTCAGCCTTTATCTTCACCCCTGCATGACACTACCTGATTCCTGATTCCTCCATATGACTTCATCCTTTATCTTCACCCTGTATGACACTACCTCATTCCTGATTCCGCTTTATGACTTCATCCTTTATCTTCACCCTGTATGACACTACCTCGTTCCTGATTCCTCTTTATGACTTCAGTCTTTATTTTCACCATGTATGACACTACCTCGTTCCTGATTCCTCCATATGACTTCATCCTTTATCTTCACCCTGCATGACACTACCTCGTTCCTGATTCCTCCATATGACTTCATCCTTTATCTTCACCCTGTATGACACTACCTCGTTCCTGATTCCTCCATATGACTTCAGCTTTTATCTTCACCCTGCATGACACTACCTCATTCCTGATTCCTCCATATGACTTCATCCTTTATCTTCACCCTGTATGACACTACCTCGTTCCTGATTCCTCCATATGACTTCATCCTTTATCTTCACCCTGCATGACACTACCTCGTTCCTGATTCCTCTTTATGACTTCATCCTTTATCTTCACCCTGTATGACACTACCTCGTTCCTGATTCCTCTTTATGACTTCAGCCTTTAACTTCACCATGTATGACACTACCTCGTTCCTGATTCCTCCATATGACTTCATCCTTTATCTTCACCCTGCATGACACTACCTCGTTCCTGATTCCTCCATATGACTTCATCCTTTATTTTCACCCTGCATGACACTACCTCGTTCCTGTTACCTCTTTATGACTTCATCCTTTATTTTCACCCTGCATGACACTACCTTGTTCCTGTATCCTCTTTATGACTTCATCCTTTATTTTCACCCTGTATGACACTACTTTGTTCCTGATTCCTCTTTATGACTTCAGCCTTTATCTTCACCCTGTATGACACTACCTCGTTCCTGATTCCTCCATATGACTTCATACTTTATCTTCACCCTGCATGTCACTACCTCGTTCCTGATTCCTCCATATGACTTCATCCTTTATCTTCACCCTGCATGACACTACCTCGTTCCTGATTCCTCTTTATGACTTCATCCTTTATCTTCACCCTGCATGACACTACCTCGTTCCTGATTCCTCCATATGACTTCATCCTTTATCTTCACCCTGCATGACACTACCTCTTTCCTGATTCCTCTTTATGACTTCATCCTTTATCTTCACCCTGCATGACACTACCTCGTTCCTGATTCCTCTTTATGACTTCAGCCTTTATCTTCACCCTGCATGACACTACCTCGTTCCTGATTCCTCCATATGACTTTATCCTTTATCTTCACCCCTGTATGACACTACCTCGTTCCTGATTCCTCTTTATGACTTCATCCTTTATCTTCACCCTGCATGACACTACCTCGTTCCTGATTCCTCCAAATGACTTCATTCTTTATCTTCACCCTGCATGACACTACCTCGTTCCTGATTCCTCTTTATGACTTCATACTTTATCTTCACCCTGCATGACACTACCTCGTTCCTGATTCCTCCATATGACTTCATCCTTTATCTTCACCATGTATGACACTACCTGATTCCTCCATAAGACTTCATCCTTTACCTTCACCCTGCATGACACTACCTCGTTCCTGATTCCTCTTTATGACTTCATCCTTTATCTCCACCCTGCATGACACTACCTCGTTCCTGATTCCTCTTTATGACTTCAGCCTTTATCTTCACCCCTGCATGACACTACCTCGTTCCTGATTCCTCCATATGACTTCATCCTTTATCTTCACCCTGCATGACACTACCTCGTTCCTGATTCCTCCATATGACTTCATCCTTTATCTTCACCATGTATGACACTACCTGATTCCTCCATAAGACTTCATCCTTTACCTTCACCCTTCATGACACTACCTCGTTCCTGATTCCTCCATATGACTTCAGCCTTTATCTTCACCCTGCATGTCACTACCTCGTTCCTGATTCCTCCATATGACTTCATCCTTTATCTTCACCCTGCATGACACTACCTCGTTCCTGATTCCTCTTTATGACTTCATCCTTTATCTTCACCCTACATGACACTACCCTCGTTCCTGATTCCTCTTTATGACTTCAGCCTTTATCTTCACCCCTGCATGACACTACCTCGTTCCTGATTCCTCCATATGACTTCATCCTTTATCTTCACCCTGCATGACACTACCTCGTTCCTCGGATTCCTCCATATGACTTCATCCTTTATTTTCACCCTGCATGACACTACCTCGTTCCTGTTACCTCTTTATGACTTCATCCTTTATTTTCACCCTGCATGACACTACCTTGTTCCTGTATCCTCTTTATGACTTCATCCTTTATTTTCACCCCTGTATGACACTACTTTGTTCCTGATTCCTCTTTATGACTTCATACTTTATCTTCACCCTGTATGACACTACCTCGTTCCTGATTCCTCCATATGACTTCATACTTTATCTTCACCCTGCATGTCACTACCTCGTTCCTGATTCCTCCATATGACTTCATCCTTTATCTTCACCCTGCATGACACTACCTCGTTCCTGATTCCTCTTTATGACTTCATCCTTTATCTTCACCCTGCATGACACTACCTCGTTCCTGATTCCTCTTTATGACTTCAGCCTTTACCTTCACCCTGCATGACACTACCTGTTCCTGATTCCTCCATATGACTTCATCCTTTATCTTCACCCTGCATGACACTACCTCGTTCCTGATTCCTCTTTATGACTTCATCCTTTATCTTCACCCTGCATGACACTACCTCGTTCCCTGATTCCTCTTTATGACTTCATCCTTTATCTTCACCCTGCATGACACTACCTCGTTCCTGATTCCTCCATATGACTTCATCCTTTATCTTCACCCTGTATGACACTACCTCGTTCCTGATTCCTCTTTATGACTTCATCCTTTATCTTCACCCTGCATGACACTACCTCGTTCCTGATTCCTCCATGACTTCATCCTTCATTCACCCTGGCATGACACTACCTCGCTCCTGGATTCTCTTTATGACTTCAGCCTTTATCTTCACCCTGCATGACACTACCTCGTTCCTGATTCCTCCATATGACTTTATCCTTTATCTTCACCCTGTTGACACTACCTCGTTCCTGATTCCTCTTTATGACTTCATCCTTATCTTCACCCTGCATGACACTACCTCGTTCCTGATTCCTCCATATGACTTCATCCTTTATCTTCACCCTGCATGACACTACCTCGATTCCTGATTCCTCTTTATGACTTCATCCTTTATCTTCACCCTGCATGACACTACCTCGTTCCTGATTCCTCTTTATGACTTCATCCTTTATCTTCACCCTGCATGACACTACCTCGTTCCTGATTCCTCCAAATGACTTCATTCCTTTATCTTCACCCTGCATGACACTACCTGTTCCTGATTCCTCCATATGACTTCATCCTTTATTTCACCCTGCATGACACTACCTGTTCCTGATTCCTCCATACGACTTCATCCTTTATTTCACCCTGTGACTACCTCGTTCCTGATTCCTCTTATGACTTCATCCTTTATCTTCACCCTGTATGACACTACCTCGTTCCTGATTCCTCCATATGACTTCATCCTTTATCTTCACCCTGCATGACACTACCTCGTTCCAGATTCCTCCATATGACTTCATCCTTTATCTTCACCCACCCGCTTTTTCACCCCATGACACTACCTCGTTCCTGATTCCTCCATATGACTTCATTCTTTATCTTCACCCTGTATGACACTACCCCTGATTCCTCTCCATATGACTTCATCCTTTATCTTTCACCCTGCATGACACTACCTCGCTCCTGATTCCTCTCCTCCTCCATCATATGACTTCCCTCATCCTTTATTTCACCCTGTATGACACTACCCTATGCTCCTGACTCTTTGCGACTTCATTGACTTTATTTTCACCCTGCATGACACTACTTTGTTCCTCGATTCCCCCATATGACTTCATCCTTTATCTTCACCCTGCATGACACTACCTCGTTCCTGATTCCTCTTTATGACTTCATACTTTATCTTCACCCTGCATGACACTACCTCGTTCCTGATTCCTCCATATGACTTCATCCTTTATCTTCACCATGTATGACACTACCTGATTCCTCCATAAGACTTCATCCTTTACCTTCACCCTGCATGACACTACCTCGTTCCTGATTCCTCTTTATGACTTCATCCTTTATCTCCACCCTGCATGACACTACCTCGTTCCTGATTCCTCTTTATGACTTCAGCCTTTATCTTCACCCTGCATGACACTACCTCGTTCCTGATTCCTCCATATGACTTCATCCTTTATCTTCACCCTGCATGACACTACCTCGTTCCTGATTCCTCCATATGACTTCATCCTTTATCTTCACCATGTATGACACTACCTGATTCCTCCATAAGACTTCATCCTTTACCTTCACCCTTCATGACACTACCTGGTTCCTGATTCTCCATATGACTTCCAGCCTTTATCTTCACCCTGCATGTCACTACCTCGTTCCTGATTCCTCCACATATGACTTCATCCTTTATCTTCACCCTGCATGACACTACCTCGTTCCTGATTCCTCTTTATGACTTCATCCTTTATCTTCACCCTACATGACACTACCTCGTTCCTGATTCCTCCTTTATGACTTCAGCCTTTATCTTCACCCCTGCATGACACATTACCTGGTTCCTGATTCCTCCATATGACTTCATCCTTTATCTTCACCCTGCATGACACTACCTGTTCCTGATTCCTCCATATGACTTCATCCTTTATTTTCACCCTGCATGACACTACCTCGTTCCTGTTACCTCTTATGACTTCATCCTTTATTTTCACCCTGCATGACACTACCTTGTTCCTGTATCCTCTTTGACTTTATCCTTTATTTTCACCCTGTATGACACTACTTTGTTCCTGATTCCTCTTTATGACTTCATACTTTATCTTCACCCTGTACTTGACACTACCTGCGTTCCTGATTCCTCCATATGACTTCATACTTTATCTTCACCCTGCATGTCACTACCTGGTTCCTGATTCCTCCATATGACTTCATCCTTTATCTTCACCCTGCATGACACTACCTGTTTCCTGATTCCTCTTTTATGACTTCATCCTTTATCTTCACCCTGCATGACACTACCTCGTTTCCTGATTCCTCTTTATGACTTCAGCCTTTATCTTCACCCTGCATGACACTACCTCGTTCCTGATTCCTCCAATGACTTCATCCTTTATCTTCACCCTGCATGACACTACCTCGGTGTCCTGATTCTCTTTATGACTTCATACTTTATCTTCACCCTGCATAGACACTACCTCGTTCCTGATTCCTCCATATGACTTCATCCTTTATCTTCACCATGTATGACACTACCTGATTCCTCCATAAGACTTCATCCTTTACCTTCACCCCTGCATGACACTACCTCGTTCCTGATTCCTCTTTATGACTTCATCCTTTATCTCCACCCTGCATGACACTACCTCGTTCCTGATTCCTCTTTATGACTTCAGCCTTTATTTTCACCCTGCATGACACTACCTCGTTCCTGATTCCTCCATATGACTTCATCCTTTATCTTCACCCTGCATGACACTACCTCGTTCCGGATTCCTCCATATGACTTCATCCTTTATCTTCACCATGTATGACACTACCTGATTCCTCCATAAGACTTCATCCTTTACCTTCACCCTTCATGACACTACCTCGCTTCTGATTCCTCTTTATGACTTCATCCTTTATTTTCACCCTGCATGACACTACCTCGTTCCTGATTCCTCTTTATGACTTCAGCCTTTATCTTCACCCTGCATGACACTACCTCGTTCCTGATTCCTCCATATGACTTCATCCCCCTTTATCTTCACCCTGTACGACACTACCTCGTTCCTGATTCCTCCATATGACTTCATCCTTTATCTTCACCCTGCATGACACTACCTCGTTCCTGATTCCTCCATATGACTTCATCCTTTATCTTCACCATGTATGACACTACCTGATTCCTCCATAAGACTTCATCCTTTACCTTCACCCTTCATGACACTACCTCGTTCCTGATACCTCTTTATGATTTCATCCTTTATTTTCACCCTGCATGACACTACCTCGTTCCTGATTCCTCTTTATGACATCAGCCTTTATCTTCACCCTGCATGACACTACCTCGTTCCTGATTCCTCCATATGACTTCATCCTTTATCTTCACCCTGTATGACACTACCTCGCTTCCTGATTCCTCCATATGACTTCATCCTTTATCTTCACCCTGCATGACACTACCTCGTTCCTGATTCCTCCATATGACTTCAACCTTTATCTTCACCCTGTATGACACTACCTCGTTCCTGATTCCTCCATATGACTTCATCCTTTATCTTCACCCTGCATGACACTACCTCGTTCCTGATTCCTCCATATGACTTCATCCTTTATCTTCACCATGTATGACACTACCTGATTCCTCCATAAGACTTCATCCTTTACCTTCACCCTTCATGACACTACCTCGTTCCTGATACCTCTTTATGACTTCATCCTTTATCTTCACCCTGCATGACACTACCTCGTTCCTGATTCCTCCATATGACTTCATCCTTTATCTTCACCCTGTATGACACTACCTCGTTCCTGATTCCTCCATATGACTTCATCCTTTATCTTCACCCTGCATGACACTACCTCGTTCCTGATTCCTCCATATGACTTCATCCTTTATCTTCACCCTGTATGACACTACCTCGTTCCTGATTCCTCTTTATGACTTCATTCTTTATTTTCACCCTGCATGACACTACTCGTTCCTGATTCCCCATATGACTTCATCCTTTATCTTCACCCTGCATGACACTACCTCGTTCCTGATTCCTCTTTATGACTTCATACTTTATCTTCACCCTGCATGACACTACCTCGTTCCTGATTCCTCCATATGACTTCATCCTTTATCTTCACCATGTATGACACTACCTGATTCCTCCATAAGACTTCATCCTTTACCTTCACCCTGCATGACACTACCTCGTTCCTGATTCCTCTTTATGACTTCATCCTTTATCTCCACCCTGCATGACACTACCCTCGTTCCTGATTCCTCTTTATGACTTCAGCCTTTATCTTCACCCTGCATGACACTACCTCGTTTCCTGATTCCTCCATATGACTTCATCCTTTATCTTCACCCTGCATGACACTACCTCGTTCCTGATTCCTCCATATGACTTCATCCTTTATCTTCACCATGTATGACACTACCTGATTCCTCCATAAGACTTCATCCTTTACCTTCACCCTTCATGACACTACCTCGTTCCTGATTCCTCCATATGACTTCAGCCTTTATCTTCACCCTGCATGTCACTACCTCGTTCCTGATTCCTCCATATGACTTCATCCTTTATCTTCACCCTGCATGACACTACCTCGTTCTGATTCCTCTTTATGACTTCATCCTTTATCTTCACCCTACATGACACTACCTCGTTCCTGATTCCTCTTTATGACTTCAGCCTTTATCTTCACCCTGCATGACACTACCTCGTTCCTGATTCCTCCATATGACTTCATCCTTTATCTTCACCCTGCATGACACTACCTCGTTCCTGATTCCTCCATATGACTTCATCCTTTATTTTCACCCTGCATGACACTACCTCGTTCCTGTTACCTCTTTATGACTTCATCCTTTATTTTCACCCTGCATGACACTACCTTGTTCCTGTATCCTCTTTATGACTTCATCCTTTATTTTCACCCTGTATGACACTACTTTGTTCCTGATTCCTCTTTACGACTTCATACTTTATCTTCACCCTGTATGACACTACCTCTCCTGATTCCTCCATATGACTTCATACTTTATCTTCACCCTGCATGTCACTACCTCGTTCCTGATTCCTCCATATGACTTCATCCTTTATCTTCACCCTGCATGACACTACCCTCGTTCCTGATTCCTCTTTATGACTTCATCCTTTATCTTCACCCTGCATGACACTACCTCGTTCCTGATTCCTCTTTATGACTTCAGCCTTTATCTTCACCCTGCATGACACTACCTCGTTTCTGATTCCTCCATATGACTTCATCCTTTATCTTCACCTGCATGACACTACCTCGCTTCCTGATTCCTCTTTATGACTTCATCCTTTATCTTCACCCTGCATGACACTACCTCGTTCCTGATTCCTCTTTATGACTTCATCCTTTATCTTCACCCTGCATGACACTACCTCGTTCCTGATTCCTCCATATGACTTTATCCTTTATCTTCACCCTGTATGACACTACCTCGTTCCTGATTCCTCTTTATGACTTCATCCTTACCTTCACCCTGTATGACACTACCTCGTTCCTGATTCCTCCATATGACTTCATCCTTTATCTTCACCCTGCACGACACTACCTCGTTTCCTGATTCCTCTTTATGACTTCATCCTTTATCTTCACCCTGCATGACACTACCTCGTTCCTGATTCCTCTTTATGACTTCATCCTTTATCTTCACCCTGCATGACACTACCTCGTTCCTGATTCCTCCAAATGACTTCATTCTTTATCTTCACCCTGCATGACACTACCTCGTTCCTGATTCCTCTTTATGACTTCACTTTATCTTCACCCTGTATGACACTACCTCGTTCCTGATTCCTCCATATGACTTCATCCTTTATCTTCACCATGTATGACACTACCTGATTCCTCCATAAGACTTCATCCTTTACCTTCACCCTGCATGACACTACCTCGTTCCTGATTCCTCTTTATGACTTCATCCTTTATCTCCACCCTGCATGACACTACCTCGTTCTGATTCCTCTTTATGACTTCAGCCTTTATCTTCACCCTGCATGACACTACCTCGTTCCTGATTCCTCCATATGACTTCATCCTTTATCTTCACCTGTATGACACTACCTCGTTCCTGATTCCTCCATATTGGTTGTTGACTTCATCCTTTACCTTCACCCTGCATGACACTACCTCGTTCTGATTCCTCCATATGACTTCATCCTTTATCTTCATCCCTTCATGACACTACCTGCTATTCCTGATTCCTCTTTATGACTTCATCCTGACACCTGCATGACACTACCTCGTTCGATTCCTCTTTATGACTTCGTTCAATTGCATGACACTACCTCGCTCCTGATTCCCAAATACTTCATATCCTTTATCTTCACCTTTAATTTCACACTTACCTCGCTCCTGATTCTTTTATGACTTCATCTATCTTGCCCTGCATGACACTACCTCGCTCCTGATTCTCCATATGACTTCATCCTTTATCTTCACTCATGTATGACACTAGCCTGATTCCTCCATAAGACTTCATCCTTTACCTTCCACCCTTCATGACACCACTTCTTGTTCCTGATTCTCTTTGCATGTTCATCCTTTATTTCCACCCTGCATGACACTACTCGCTCCTTGACTCTTTATGCTTCAGCCTTTATCTCACCCTGCATGACACTACCTCGCTCCTGATTCTCCATATGACTTCATCCTTTATTTCACCCTGCATGACACTACCTCGCTCCTGATTCCCATAGGACTTCATCCTTTATCTTCACTATGTATGACACTACCTGATTCCTCCATAAGACTTCACCTACCTTCCACCCTTCGTGACACTACCTGCTCCTGATTCTTTTATGACTTCATCCTTTATTTTCACCCTGCATGACACTACCTCGTTCCTGATTCTCTTTACGACTCCCCCAGCCTTTATCTTCACCCCCTGCATGACACTACCCTCGCTCTGATTCCTCCATATGACTTCATCCTTTATCTTCACTTCTGTACGATTAATACTACCTCGCTTCCTGATTCCTCCATATGACTTCATCCTTTATCTTCACCTGCATGACACTAATACGCTCCTGATTCTCCATATGACTTCATCTTCTTTTCTTCACTATGTATGACACTACCTGACTTTCCTCCATAAGACTTCCTTTACCTTACCTTCATGACACTACCCTCCTGATGCTCTTTATGATTTCATCTCTTATTTTCACCCTGCATGACACTACGCCCTGATTCTCTTGCGGACATCAGCCTTTATCTTCACCCTGCATGACACTTAGCCGCTCCTGATTCCTCCATATGATTTCATCCTTTATCTTCACCTCTGTAT
The DNA here is from genome assembly GCF_020615455.1 of Coregonus clupeaformis. Classification (NCBI taxonomy): domain Eukaryota; kingdom Metazoa; phylum Chordata; class Actinopteri; order Salmoniformes; family Salmonidae; genus Coregonus; species Coregonus clupeaformis. Next base: position 43,242 of record NW_025535362.1, on the reverse strand, counting down.
GACACTACCTGCGTCTCCCTGATTCCTCCATATGACTTCATCCTTATCTTCACTCCTGCATGACACCACTCATGCTCCTTGATTCTCCATATGATTTCAACTCTTATCTCTTCAATTCTGTATGACACTGCTACTCGCTCCTGATTCCTCCATATGACTTCATCCTTTATCTTCACCCGCACTACCTCGCTCCTTGATTCTCCATATGACTTCATCCTTTATCTTCACTCATGTATGACACCCACCTTTGATTTCCATAAGACTCTTCTTATCCTTTACCTTCAACTCTTCAAGACACTAATACTCGCTCCCTGATACCTTTCTTTATGACTTCATCCTTATTCACCCTGCATGACACTACCTCTGCTCCTGATTCCTCCATATGACTTCATCCTTTATCTTCTACCCTGTATGACACTACCTGCCTTTTGATTCCTCCATATGACTTCCCCTGCATGACACTACCTCGTTCCCTGATTCCTCTTTATACTTCCATACTTTATCTTCACCCACTGCATCCACTACCTCGTTCCTATTCCTCCATATACTTCATCTTTATCTTCACCATTTCACTACCCTAATTCCTCCATAAGATTCTCCTTTACCTTCACCCCTGCATAACACTACCTCGTTTCCTGATTCCTCTTTATGACTTCATCCTTTATCTCTCCACCTGCATGCCTTCTACCCTCGTTTCTGGAATTCCTCTTTATAAACTTCCTTTATCTTCATTGCACTTTCGTTCCTATTCCTCCATTACTTCATCTTTATCTTCACCCCCTGCATGACACTACCTCGTTCCTCATTCCTCCACTTATCAACTTCATCCTTTATCTTCACCATGTATGACACTTACCTGATTCCTCCAAAACTTCATCCTTTACCTTCACCCTTCATGACACTACCTCGTTCCTGATTCCTCCATATGACTTCAGCCTTTATCTTCACCCCTGCATGTCACTACCTCGTTCCTGATTCCCTCCATGATGACTTCATCCTTTATCTTCACCCTGCATGACACTACCTCGTTCCTGATTCCTCTTTATGACTTCATCCTTTATCTTCACCCTACATGACACTCACCTCGTTCCTGATTCCTCTTTATGACTTCAGCCTTTATCTTCACCCTGCATGACACTACCTCGTTCTGGATTCCTCCATATGACTTCATCCTTTATCTTCACCCTGCATGGCGACACTACCTGGATTTCTGATTCTCCTGACTTCATCCTTTATTTTCACCCTGCAACCTTTACCTCGTTCCTGTTACCTCTTTATGACTTCATCCTTATTTTCACCCTGCATGACACTACCTTGTTCCCGTATCCTCTTTTATGACTTCATCCTTTTATTTTCACCCTGTATGACACTACTTTGTTCCTGATTCCTCTTTATGACTTCATACTTTATCTTCACCCTGTATGACCACTACCTCGTTCCTGATTCCTCCATGACTTCATGTACTTTATCTTCACCCTGCATGTCACTACCTGGATTTCTGATTCCTCCATATGACTTCATCCTTTATCTTCACCCTGCATGACACTCACCTGGTTCTGATTCCTCTTCTTTGACTTCATCCTTTATCTTCACCCTGCATGACACTACCTCGTTCCTGATTCCTCTTTATGACTTCAGCCTTTATCTTCACCCTGCATGACACTCCACCTCGTTCCTCGATTCCTCCATATGACTTCATCCTTTATCTTCACCCTGTCTGACACTACCCTCGTTCCTGTTCTCTTTATGACTTCATCCTTCATCTTCACCCTGCATGACACTACCTGGATTTCTGATTCCTCTTTGTGACTTCATCCTTTATTTTCACCCTGCATGACACTTACACCTCGTTCCTGGATTCCTCCATATGACTTTATCCTTTATCTCACCCTGTATGACACTACCTCGTTCCTGATTCCTCTTTATGACTTCATCATACCTTCACCCTGTAAGGACACTCACTGGTTCTGGATTCCTCCATGACTTCATCCTTTATCTTCACCCTGCATGACACTACCTCGTTCCTGATTCCTCTTTATGACTCATCCTTTATCTTCACCCTGCATGACACTACCTCGTTCCTGATTCCTCTTTGTGACTTCATCCTTTATCTTCACCCAGCATGACACTACCTCGTTCCTGATTCCTCCAAATGACTTCCATTCTTTATCTTCACCCTGCATGACACTACCTCATTTCTGATTCCTCTTTATGACTTCATACTTTATCTTCACCCTGTGACCTCGCCGTTCTGATTCCTCTTTATGACTTCATTCTTTATTTTCACCTGCATGACACTACCTCATTCCCAACCTCATTCCCCCACAACACTAGGATGACTTCCATCCTTTATCTTCACCCTGCATGACATTACCTCGTTTCATTTCTCTTAGCATTCATTCTTTATCTCACCCTGCATGACACTACCTCGCTCCTGATTCCTCCATATGACTTCATCCTTTATCTTCACCCTGCACTTGAACTACCTCGTTCCTGATTCCTCCATATGACTTCATCCTTTATCTTCACCATGTATGACACTACCTGATTCCTCCATAAGACTTCATCCTTTACCTTCACCCTTCTTGACACTACCTCGTTCCTGATTCCTCTTTATGACTTCATCCTTTTATTTTCACCCTGCATGACACTACCTCGTTCCTTGATTCCTCTTTATGACTTCAGCCTTTATCCTTCACCCTGCATGACACTACCTCTGTTTCGTTTCCTCCATATGACTTCATCCTTTATCTTCACCCTGTCAACGACACCCCTCGTTCCTGATTCCTCCATATGACTTCATCCTTTATCTTCACCCTGCATGACACTACCTCGTTCCTGATTCCTCCATATGACTTCATCCTTTATCTTCACCATGTATGACCTACCTGATTCCTCCATAAAGACTTCATCCTTTACCTTCACCTTCATGACACTACCTCGTTCTGATACCTCTTTATGATTTCGCTATCCTTTATTTTCACCCTGCATGACACTACCTCGTTCCTGATTCCTCTTTATGACATCAGCCTTTATCTTCACCCCTGCATGACACTACCTCGTTCCTGATTCCTCCATATGACTTCATCCTTTATCTTCACCCTGTATGACACTACCTCGTTCCTGATTCCTCCATATGACTTCATCCTTTATCTTCACCCTGCATGACACTACCTCGTTCCTGATTCCTCCATATGACTTCAACCTTTATCTTCACCTGTATGACACTACCTCGTTTCCTGATTCCTCCATAGACTTCATCCTTTATCTTCACCCTGCATGACACTACCTCGTTCCTGATTCCTCCATATGACTTCATCCTTTATCTTCACCATGTATGACACTACCTGATTCCTCCATAAGACTTCATCCTTTACCTTCACCCTTCATGACACTACCTCGTTCCTGATACCTCTTTATGACTTCATCCTTTATCTTCACCCTGCATGACACTACCTCGTTCCTGATTCCTCCATATGACTTCATCCTTTATCTTCACCCTGTATGACACTACCTCGTTCCTGATTCCTCCATATGACTTCATCCTTTATCTTCACCCTGCATGACACTACCTCGTTCCTGATTCCTCCATATGACTTCATCCTTTATCTTCACCCTGTATGACACTACCTCGTTCCTGATTCCTCTTTATGACTTCATTCTTTATTTTCACCCTGCATGACACTACTTCGTTCCTGATTCCCCCATATGACTTCATGCTTTATCTTCACCCTGCATGACATTACCTCGTTCCTGATTCCTCTTTATGACTTCATCCTTTATCTTCACCCTGTATGACACTACCTTGTTCCTGATTCCTCTTTATGACTTCATCCTTTATCTTCACCCTGTATGACACTACCTCGTTCCTGATTCCTCCATATGACTTCATCCTTTATCTTCACCCTGCATGACACTACCTCGTTCCTGATTCCTCCAAATGACTTCATTCTTTATCTTCACCCTGCATGACACTACCTCGTTCCTGATTCCTCTTTATGACTTCATGCTTTATCTTCACCCTGCATGACACTACCTCGTTCCTGATTCCTCCATATGACTTCATCCTTTATCTTCACCATGTAGACACTACCTGATTCCTCCATAAGACTTCATCCTTTACCTTCACCCTTCGTGACACTACCTCGTTCCTGATTCCTCTTTATGACTTCATCCTTTATTTTCACCCTGCATGACACTACCTCGTTCTCTGATTCCTCTTTATGACTTCAGCCTTTATCTTCACCCTGCATGACACTACCTCGTTCCTGATTCATCCATATGACTTCATCCTTTATCTTCACCATGTATGACACTACCTGATTCCTGATTCCTCCATATGACTTCATCCTTTATCTTCACCCTGTATGACACTACCTCGTTCCTGATTCCTCCATATGACTTCATCCTTTATCTTCACCCTGCATGACACTACCTCGTTCCTGATTCCTCCAAATGACTTCATTCTTTATCTTCACCCTGCATGACACTACCTCGTTCCTGATTCCTCTTTATGACTTCATGCTTTATCTTCACCCTGCATGACACTACCTCGTTCCTGATTCCTCCATATGACTTCATCCTTTATCTTCACCATGTATGACACTACCTGATTCCTCCATAAGACTTCATCCTTTACCTTCACCCTTCATGACACTACCTCGTTCCTGATTCCTCTTTATGACTTCATCCTTTATTTTCACCCTGCATGACACTACCTCGTTCCTGATTCCTCTTTATGACTTCAGCCTTTATCTTCACCCTGCATGACACTACCTCGTTCCTGATTCATCCATATGACTTCATCCTTTATCTTCACCATGTATGACACTACCTGATTCCTGATTCCTCCATATGACTTCATCCTTTACCTTCACCCCTGCATGACACTACCTCGTTCCTGATTCCTCCATATGACTTCAGCCTTTATCTTCACCCTGCATGACACCAGCGTGACATCACCTCAGATGACTTATACCTGCAGGGTGTTCCTCAGGCCAGGGAGCATGTCTGCTCTGCACTGCTTTGCTTTCTAACAACTGTGATGTCAGCCCTGCAGAGAGAGAGAGGGGGAGGGGTAGGGAGGAAGAGAGAGAAAGAGAGAATAGGGGAGGAGGGAGCGAGATAGAGAGAGATGGAAAGAGGGGGAAAAGAGAGAGAAGGGAGGGAAGGAGGGGGAGAGTAACATGGTAGGATGAAATGCTGCAGCACCCCTGCCGTATGTGTCCATAGCTGTGCCAGCTCTTCTCCCCCCCACTCCTCTCCTCTCTCTCTCTCTCCTGTCTCTCTCCTCTCTCTCCTGTCTCTCTTCCCTCCTGTCTGTTGGCTACATTGTTTCATGATACTACAGTCTGACAGAGAGAGCAGACACACACACACGTTTTACAACAATGTTTCTCACACACAAACACAAAGGCACAGGTACAGGTACACACCACTTACAGCACACTCCCTCCACACACACACACTCTACACACACAATCTCTCTACACACTCTACACACACACTCTAAACACTCTCTCCACACACAATCTCTCTTCACACTCTCCACACACAATATCTATACACACATATCAGATAATGAGACATGAATGACCCACCTGTATTATAAACAGCCCTACATGTGATTGTCTGGTGTCAGATCACACACACACACAGTAGAATTAACACAATATAGTATCAATGACACACACGCCTGGTATCAGCTGACAGTATGGTAGGGCTGGTCCTGGATGGGACTGTACCCAAATCATACCCACCCAGACTCTAACCCCAGACATGAGTCAGCTAATTACACCAGTAAACTCACACTCTCAGACACTCCAGGGCTCTGTCCCAAATGACTCTGACACTCCAGGGCTCTGTCCCAAATGACTCAGACACTCCAGGTCTCTCTCCCAAATGACTCCACCTCAGGGATCAGTCCCAAATACCTGACACTCCAGGGCTCTGTCCCAAATGACTCTGACACTCCAGGGCTCTGTCCCAAATGACTCTGACCTCCAGGGCTCTGTCCCAAATGACTCTCAGACACTCCAGGGCTCTGTCCCAAATGACTCTCAGACACTCCAGGGCTCTGTCCCAAATGACTCTGACACTCCAGGGCTCTGTCCCAAATGACTCTCAGACACTCCAGGGATCAGTCCCAAATGGCACCCTATCCCTTTAGTGCACTACTTTTAGAATAGTGTGTGTGTGTGTGTCTGTCTGTGTCTGTGTGTCTGTGTCTGTGTGTGTCTGTCTGTCTGTGTGTGTGTCTGTGTCTATGTGTCTGTGTGTCTGTCTGTGTCTGTGTGTCTGTGTGTTTGTGTGTTCCTCTGGGTGTTAGCAGAAGCACTAAGATCTGTCTCAATGTCCGACACTTTCTCTGTCACACACACACACAGACACACACCGGCAGTTAGGGATGTGATCAATATCAGTGAAAGGTCCTTGTTGTTGTTCTACTGTGGGCCTAAGCAGGCTGAGCCACTAAGAAGCATGCCGTGTGTCTGTGTGGAACAGAGCTGCTGTTGTCTAGGGAAAACAACAGGGTCATTTTACGTAACAACACTTTAATCTCCTTTTACTGCCCTGTGTTCTGATTAACTACGACCGGTTCTGTCTGGCTGGGGCTGCCTCACAGGGTGTCACGACTTCCTCGAAACTGCCTCCTCTCCTTGTTTGGGCAGGCTTCGGCGTTCAATCGTCACCGGCCTTCTAGCCACTGCCGCTCCTCATCTCATCATTCCATTTGTCTTGTCTTGTTTGTTACACACACCTGGTTCATATCCCCTCATCAGTCCCTGTATAAGTGTTCCCTCTGCCCCCTTGTCTTTGTGTGTGATTGTTTATTGTGGCGGTCAGTTTAGCTCGGTGGAGCTCCTTGTATTTTGTATCTCCAGGATATTTCACCTGAGTGCCTTGTTGTTTCCCAGTGCACCTGATTTACGCACTGTAGTGTTTGACGCATTGCTGCGTACCGGTGTGTTTTCCGAATAAACCCTTTATTCTGTGATTTACCCTCCTGCGCCTGACTCCTTCAAAATCACTCACCACACAGGGGCTGTTCTCTCTCTGTGTGTAGAGGGGCACACTACACACTGACAGGACTCTACACACTGACAGGACTCTACACACTGACAGGACTCTACACACTGACAGGACTCTACACGCTGACAGGACTCTACACACTGACAGGACTCTACACACTGACAGGACTCTACACACTGACAGGACTCTACACACTGACAGGACTCTACACACTGACAGGACTCTACACGCTGACAGGACTCTACACGCTGACAGGACTCTACACACTGACAGGACTCTACACACTGACAGGACTCTACACACTGACAGGACTCTACACACTGACAGGACTCTACACGCTGACAGGACTCTACACACTGACAGGACTCTCTACACACTGACAGGACTCTCACACACTGACAGGACTCTACTGCGCTGACAGGACTCTACACACTCACAGGACTCTACACACTGACTACCAGGACTCTACACGCTGACAGGACTCTACACGCTGACAGGACTCACTACCCGCTACCCAACTCTACACGCCGCAACTCTGCCCTACCCAGACTCTACACGCTACAGGACTCTACACACCTCTCAGGACTCTACACGCTGACAGACTCTACACGCTGACAGGACTCCACACACCCACATTGGACTCTACACACTGACAGGACTCTACACACTGACAGGACTCTCCACACACTCACAGGACTCTACACACTCACAGGACTCTACACACTGACAGGACTCTACACACTGACAGGACTCTACACACTGACAGGACTCTACACACTGACAGGACTCTACACGCTGACAGGACTCTACACACTCACAGGACTCTACACACTGACAGGACTCTACACACTGACAGGACTCTACACACTGACAGGACTCTACACACTGACAGGACTCTACACACTGACAGGACTCTACACACTGACAGGACTCTACACACTGACAGGACTCTACACACTGACAGGACTCTACACACTGACAGGACTCTACACACTGACAGGACTCTACACTCAAGGACTCTACTACACTGACAGGACTCTCACACACTGACAGGACTCTACACACTGACAGGACTCTACACGCTGACAGGACTCTACACGCTGACAGGACTCTACACACTGACAGGACTCTACACACTGACAGGACTCTACACACTGACAGGACTCTACACACTGACAGGACACTACACGCTGACAGGACTCTACACACTGACAGGACTCTACACACTCACAGGACTCTACACGCTGACAGGACTCTACCTCTCTTCCCCCATTCTCCTCACCTCTCGCTCCCCCATTCTCCTCACTCTCTCTCCCCCCATTCTCCTCACCTCTCTCTCCCCCCATTCTCCTCACCTCTCTCTCCCCCATTCTCCTCACCTCTCTCCCCCATTCTCCTCACCTCTCTCTCCCCCCATTCTCCTCACCTCTCTCTCCCCATTCTCCCACCTCTCTCCCCCCATTCTCTCACCTCTCTCCCCCATTCTCCTCACCTCTCTCCCCCATTCTCCTCACCTCTCTCTCTCTCTCTCCCATTCTCTCAGACAGCTGGATTAAACTAGATCTACTGACAGCCTGTGACAAAGGGAAGATGTCCATCCTCCTCATCTCCTTCTCATTCAATGGGTTTTGAGACGAGATCTTCACGACTGTCGCCTCCTCCACCAAGAGCAGCCCTTCTTCACCAAGACTGGACACACTCCCATCCTTCCACCTCTCTCCACCAAGACTGGACACGCCCCCTTACCAAGACTGCACGTCTCTTCACCAAGACTGTCACCAAGACTGGACCGCCCCCTCTCTTCACCAAGACTGGACACACCCCTCTCTCCACTCACCCATCAACCCTCCATTTATACTCTACTGTGCCAGATGGATTGAACAGTATCTACTGTTACAGAAGAGGTTAGACAGACACTGTCCATCCCCTCAACTCTCCACCTACCATCTCTCTCCAACTCTGTCCCTCACACCTCTCACTCTCATCACTACCCCCCCTTCAACTCTCCATCTTTAACCTCGATTAGAAAATGGACGTCTCAAACAAAAACAAAAGTAAAACTGAACTTTTAAACAAAGATAACAAAGAGACTGAGGTTTGGTCATTGAGATAAACACCTAGTTCATCTGATCCTTTATTCCGTAACTACAGCTGTACAGAGCGATCTCTCTCTCACACAATCATTAGAAAATATACAAACCACAAATGAAAGGTTTCTTGTCTACACCGCGACGCGTTGGACAGAACAAAACACTGATAATACAGTGGTATGGTAAAAAAATGACATCATTCATCATCTTCCTCCTCCTCCTCCTCTTCATCGCTGATGACATATTTCTTGGCCTTCTTGGGTTCCACCTCCTCCTCCTCCTCATCCTCCCCAGCCTTCCTCTTCAATGAACTCTCCCCTTCCTAGAGAGAGAGGGGAGAGAGAGGGGGGAGAGAGAAAGAGGAGAGAGAGAGAGGAGAGAGAGAGGGGGGGGCGAAAGAAAGAGGGGGAGAGAAACAGGAGAAATGTGATATGACTCACTTCAGATCTGCCTCAAAGTGCTTTGTTACCTGAACTAGATTCATATATGTAGTGATTCACACTGTCTTCTGCTGCTAGAACATAGGACTGCACCCTCTGTCACACTGTCTTCTGCTGCTAGAACATAGGACTGCACCCTCTGTCACACTGCCTTCTGCTGCTAGAACATAGGACTGCACCCTCTGTCCCACTGTCTTCTGCTGCTAGAACATAGGACTGCACCCTCTGTCCCACTGTCTTCTGCTGCTAGAACATAGGACTGCACCCTCTGTCACACTGTCTTCTGCTGCTAGAACATAGGACTGCACCCTCTGTCACACTGTCTTCTGCTGCTAGAACATAGGACTGCACCCTCTGTCCCACTGTCTTCTGCTGCTAGAACATAGGACTGCACCCTCTGTCCCACTGTCTTCTGCTGCTAGAACATAGGACTGCACCCTCTGTCACACTGTCTTCTGCTGCTAGAACATAGGACTGCACCCTCTGTCACACTGTCTTCTGCTGCTAGAACATAGGACTGCACCCTCTGTCACACTGCCTTCTGCTGCTAGAACATAGGACTGCACCCTCTGTCACACTGTCTTCTGCTGCTAGAACATAGGACTGCACCCTCTGTCACACTGTCTTCTGCTGCTAGAACATAGGACTGCACCCTCTGTCACACTGTCTTCTGCTGCTAGAACATAGGACTGCACCCTCTGTCCCACTGTCTTCTGCTGCTAGAACATAGGACTGCACCCTCTGTCCCACTGTCTTCTGCTGCTAGAACATAGGACTGCACCCTCTGTCACACTGTCTTCTGCTGCTAGAACATAGGACTGCACCCTCTGTCACACTGTCTTCTGCTGCTAGAACATAGGACTGCACCCTCTGTCACACTGCCTTCTGCTGCTAGAACATAGGACTGCACCCTCTGTCACACTGTCTTCTGCTGCTAGAACATAGGACTGCACCCTCTGTCACACTGTCTTCTGCTGCTAGAACATAGGACTGCACCCTCTGTCACACTGTCTTCTGCTGCTAGAACATAGGACTGCACCCTCTGTCACACTGTCTTCTGCTGCTAGAACATAGGACTGCACCCTCTGTCACACTGTCTTCTGCTGCTAGAACATAGGACTGCACCCTCTGTCACACTGCCTTCTGCTGCTAGAACATAGGACTGCACCCTCTGTCACACTGTCTTCTGCTGCTAGAACATAGGACTGCACCCTCTGTCACACTGTCTTCTGCTGCTAGAACATAGGACTGCACCCTCTGTCACACTGCCTTCTGCTGCTAGAACATAGGACTGCACCCTCTGTCACACTGTCTTCTGCTGCTAGAACATAGGACTGCACCCTCTGTCACACTGCCTTCTGCTGCTAGAACATAGGACTGCACCCTCTGTCACACTGTCTTCTGCTGCTAGAACATAGGACTGCACCCTCTGTCACACTGTCTTCTGCTGCTAGAACATAGGACTGCACCCTCTGTCACACTGTCTTCCGCTGCTAGAACATAGGACTGCACCCTCTGTCACACTGTCTTCTGCTGCTAGAACATAGGACTGCACCCTCTGTCACACTGTCTTCTGCTGCTAGAACATAGGACTGCACCCTCTGTCACACTGTCTTCTGCTGCTAGAACATAGGACTGCACCCTCTGTCACACTGTCTTCTGCTGCTAGAACATAGGACTGCACCCTCTGTCACACTGTCTTCTGCTGCTAGAACATAGGACTGCACCCTCTGTCACACTGTCTTCTGCTGCTAGAACATAGGACTGCACCCTCTGTCACACTGTCTTCTGCTGCTAGAACATAGGACTGCACCCTCTGTCACACTGTCTTCTGCTGCTAGAACATAGGACTGCACCCTCTGTCACACTGTCTTCTGCTGCTAGAACATAGGACTGCACCCTCTGTCACAACTCACCTCTCCATTCTCTTACTGTACTTACACCTGTGTGTGTGTGTGTGTGTGTGTGTGTGTGTGTGTGTGTGTGTGTGTGTGTGTCACCCACCTCATCAGAGTCTAGTTTCTTGGCCTTGAGCAGTCTCTGGGCTTTGTCATCATCAGAACCCTCATCACTGTCAGACGAGTAGATCCTAGCACGCTCCTCTGGATGGAGGGAGGGAGGAGAGAGGGGAGGGATAGAAGAGGAGGGGAACAGAAGAGAGGAAGGAAGAGGGAGAGCGGAGGAGATGGAAGGGGTTGAGCGAGGGAGGACAGAGGGAGGAAGCAGGGTAGAGTTAGAGGGGGATGGATGGAGGAGAGGAGGGAGAGGACACATTAACATGGTTTCTCTGTCTCCTCAGGCCTTCTCCTCCTCGCCTGGATTTGATCTGGTTGGGTCTGCGTTTAGACGGGTTGTGTGTGTGTGTGTGTGTGTGTCTAGATGTGTGTTGTGTCTCCTCACCCCTCAGTCCTCCTGCTCCTCCTCCCCCCTTGTATTTGCTCTTGATGGCGGCCAGGCTGACTGACTCATCCCCCTCCTCATCGTCGTCATAGCGATCAGGCTCCAGGTAACCGGCGCTCAACCCTCGTTGGTGCTGCTTCTCTCTCATCCGCCGCTGTTGGCCCTCACGACGGATAGACGCCCGCAGACGCTCCTCTTCTTTCTGTAGGGGGAGGGAGGGGGAGGGGGGGGGGGGGGGGGGGGGGGGGGGGGGGGGGGGGGGGGGGGGGGGGGAGGGAGGGAGGAGGAGAGGAGGAGAGACGGGTCAACATTTTAACCCCTCATGAGATAAGGTGTTGTCCTGTCTATTTGAAATGTTCTGAGAACATATAGGACAGATATAGGACAGTGTATTCAGCAATATCAGCCCAGTCAGTGTTTCTAGTAACAACAGAAAGTCTGTCTCCTCTCCAAACCGTAGTTACTACACTGAACTAAAATATAAACCCATCATGTAAAGTGTTGGTCCCATGTTTCATGAGCTGAAATAAAAAGATCCCAGACATTTTCCACACGCACAAAAAGCTTATTTCTCTCAAATGTGTTTACATCCCTGTTAGTGAGAATTTCTCCTTTGCCAAGATAATCCATCCACCTGACAGGTGTGGCATATCAAGAAGCTGATTAAACAGCATGATCCTTACACAGGTGCACCTTGTGCTGGGGACAATAAAAGGCCATTCTAAAATGTGCAGTTTGGTCACACAACACAATGCCACAGTTGTCTCAAGTTTTGAGGGAGCGTGCAATTGGCATGCTGACTGCAGAAATGTCCAGAGAATGTCATGTTAATTTCTCTACCATAAGCCTCCAACGTCGTTTTGGAGAATTTGGCAGTACGTCCAACCGGCCTCACAACCGTAGACCTTGTGTAACCACGCCAGCCCATGACCTCCACATCCGGCTTCTTCACCTGCGGGATCGTCTGAGACCAGCCACCAGACTGCTGATGAAACTGTGGGTTTGCACAACCAAAGAAGTTCTGTCCAAACTGTCAGAAACCATCTCAGGGAAGCTCATCTGCGTGCTCGTCATCCTCACCAGGGTCTTGACCTGACTGCCGTTCGACGTCGTAACCGACTTCAGTGGACAAATGCTCACATTTGATGGCCACTGGCACACTGGAGTAGTGTGCTCTTCATGGATAAATCCCAGTTTCAACTGTACCGGGCAGATGGCAGACCGTGTGTATGGCGTTGTGTGGGCGAGTGGTTTGCTGATGTCAACGTTATGAACAGAGTGCCCCATGGTGGCGGTGGGGTTATGGTATGGGCAGGCATAAGCTACGGACAATGAACCCAATTACCTTTTATTGATGTCAATTTGAATGCACAGAGATAACCTTCAAGAGATCCTGAGGCCCATTGACGTGCCATTCATCCGCCGCCATCACCTCATGTTTCAGCATGATAATGCACGGCCCCAGGTAGCAAGGACATGTACACAATTCCAATTCCTGGAAGCTGAAAATGTCCCAGTTCTTCCATTGCCTGCATACTCACCAGACATGTCACCCATTGAGCATGTTTGGGATGCTCTGGATCAAAATGTACGACAGCGTGTTCCAGTTCCTGCCAATATCCAGCAACTTCGCACAGCCATTGAAGAGGAGTGGGACAACATTCCACAGGCCACAATCAACAGCCTGATCAACTCTATGAAGGACAGTTGCTTGAGGCAAATGGTGGTCACACCAGATACTGACTGGTTGTCTTTTTTTTAAGGCATCTTTGACCAACAGCTGCATATCTATATTCCCAGTCATGTGAAATCCATAGATTAGGGCCTAATGAATTACTTATATGAACTGTAACTCAGTAAAATCTTTTAAATTGTTGCATTTTTTGCGTTCATATTTATATTCAGTGTAATTCTACTAACATTACACACCTCATAACCTTATTACATTACATCCAGTATGAAATCACACAGTCCTGCATGTTACCTTGATCATCTCGCTGCGTTGAGACTCAGGGTCTCGTCCAGCCATGGGCAGTATTCTGATCTTCTGGGTTTTTAGAACAGCGGTCGGCCAGAGAGAGGGTCATCTTCCTGTGGGTGGCGCTGTCTGTCGAGTGGGGTCTGGAGAGAGAACACACACAATAATGGGCTTATATCTCGCACTGTCTGTAGTGGGGTCTGGAGAGAGAGAACACACAATAATGGGCTTATATCTCAGCACTGTCTGTCGAGTGGGGTCTGGAGAGAGAGAACACACACAATAATGGGCTTATATCTCAAAAACAGATATTCATGCTTTTTCCTTCAGACTGAAAGAGGAACGTCGTCTCATAATTCTGTAGCAAAACAAGTCACGTTCTAATACTTTACCAAAACAAGTCACCTTCTATTCTAATACTTTACCAAAACAAGTAACACTGAACCTTAATTCTCGACCAAAACAAATAGTTCTACCCTGATAATGAATCCAAACAATGCTGTATCAGAAGGTAAAGCCCCATGACATCTAGTAAGTCACGTTCTATGGTAAGACCCCATCAAAACAACTGTTCTGTAAGCAGCTTGGCTAAAACCAGACACTAACACACACTTACCCACTCTGTTCTGTTCCCTCAGATAAGACATGTCTGAACACAGCTCTGCTTAGACACTGTTGTTGTTGTTCACTATTAAATCTGGACCGTGTTCTTCTATTTGGTGCATGATGTCTGTCAGAGCTCTGGGTTGGCGTTCAGACAGAGGGCAAGGTGTGTGTGTGTGTGTGTTGACAGAGTTACCTGAAGGTGAGTTTGGTCTTGAACACAGCCTGTCCCTGTAACCCAGTCCCCTGTCTGATGAACAGGTGGTTGTGGTCTCCCTGGAGAGGAGCTTTATACACATCGAACACCTCATTACCCAGGTGGAGAGACATGCTGTGGAGAGAGAACACGGATACATACACACGCACACACACACACACACGTGTGTGCACATACACACGTAAACACAGATTTCACATGGTCAAATCAATGAATGAATTATTCAATCATTCACAATCATCAGCTGTCCAGTGTTTCTCCTCTTCCTCCAGCCCTCTGAGGACCTTGCGGTGGTGTGTGTGTGTGTGTGTGTGTGTGTGTGCGCGCTGACCTGCCGTCAGACCACTTGACGATGCGGGCGTTACTCTCTCTGGCGTCGCCCCCCTCCTCCCCCTTCTTGGCTCTCCACCGGATAGTATTCTCAACCTGAACACAGAACACGGTCACGTCACTCTCACACACACACACACACACACACACACACACACACTGCAGACACACAGGGCACACACACACCTTCAGTTTGAGCCTGGTCCGACCCTCTTCATCCAACATCTCCTCATCCTCAAACTCATCTTCATAGTACTGAGGGTCAAAGGGTCTGAACAGGGAGGAACACATCACATTAGACACACAGTTCAGAGGGAAGACACTGCTTCTACCTGTCCAGACCCTTCAGATCTGTTAACATGGAACGGCAAGGGTTAGGGAGTGAACTGGGACCAGCTGGGGTGTGTCTAACCTGGGCTCAACAGAGAGGAAGTTGGGTAGTTTGACGAAGTAGAGGTCTGATCCTAGATCCGTGCTGACTTTAGGAATCTCCACCTCGATACGAGTCTCTGGGACGGGCTCCTCCTCAGCGTGATCCCCTCCACACCCTCCTCCTGGTCCTGGAGACACAGACACGCCTTCATTATTAGTTATTGTAACATGCAGAGGTAAAGTGTCTCTCACCAGGGGTTGTCCTGGAGTGGGGGTAAAGTTACTCTCACCAGGGGTTGTCCTGGAGTGGGGGGTAAAGTTACTCTCACCAGGGGTTGTCCTGGAGTGGGGGTAAAGTTACTCTCACCAGGGGTTGTCCTGGAGTGGGGGGTAAAGTGTGTCTCACCAGGGGTTGTCCTGGAGTGGGGGGTAAAGTTACTCTCACCAGGGGTTGTCCTGGAGTGGGGGTAAAGTGTGTCTCACCAGGGGTTGTCCTGGAGTGGGGGTAAAGTTACTCTCACCAGGGGTTGTCCTGGAGTGGGGGGTAAAGTTACTCTCACCAGGGGTTGTCCTGGAGTGGGGGTAAAGTGTGTCTCACCAGGGGTTGTCCTGGAGTGGGGGTAAAGTGTGTCTCACCAGGGGTTGTCCTGGAGTGGGGGGTAAAGTTACTCTCACCAGGGGTTGTCCTGGAGTGGGGGGTAAAGTTACTCTCACCAGGGGTTGTCCTGGAGTGGGGGGGTAAAGTTACTCTCACCAGGGGTTGTCCTGGAGTGGGGGGTAAAGTGTCTCTCACCAGGGGTTGTCCTGGAGTGGGGGGTTTCTCAGCATCACTGTCTGATGAGATGTCGTCTGCCTCTCCAAACAGGTCGTCTGCTGCTGGCTTCTTACCTGAGGAAGAGATGGAGAGAGTTGAGTCCTGACCCCTAACCCCTAACCTCTGACCCCTAACCTTTGACCCTGACCCCTAACCTCTGACCCCTAACCTCTGACCCCTAACCCTGACCCCTAACCTCTGACCCCTAACCTCTAACCCTGACCCCTAACCTTGACCCCTAACCTTGACCCCTAACCTCTGACCCTGACCCCTGACCCCTAACCTCTAACCCCTAACCCTGACCCCTAACCTCTGACCCTGACCCCTAACCTCTGACCCGAAACAGGTAGGAGTTGAACATAGAGGGATTATACCCTGATTCCCCGCCTCCTTCTCAAAGCGCATCGGAGTAGGCTTGGGCGGTATCCAGATTGTCATACCGACCTTGTGCCATCCCGGGATATTCAGTAATACCGGCACTGAACACAAGGGGCGCTATTTTCCAACCCCACTGAGCCTCTGCAATCTGAAGGTTACCAATGCCAACAAGTACATGTAAAATCCCATAGTGAATGATAGCTAAATGCTAACAAGTGCATTGCGAACATTTTAAAAGTCTCCTGACAAACTATTTGCAGAACAAACATCTCAGCTCATAAAGTTATTAAAGTAACTCAAAAATGCTACTCACAATTTGCTGCACGCAGAAAACTAATATTAGCCAGCAAGGCTTGTGATCCAGGAGGGGATTCTCTGCTGATACCAAGAGAAGCTTGATTTTGGAAGAAGCTAACCACTTACCTAGATACTAAATTAGCAAACCAAATGCACAACTGCAGAGCGTTTAGCACTTTTAGACAGTTAACTTAATAGTTATAAGATATTTAGCAGGCAAATATTTCGTTGTGAAATCCATACTGTAACTAAATCCCCTGGCGCATGCCGCACACCAGTAACTGGGGACTACCGGTAAAGCTTCCTAACGTTAAATAATGTGACCGGTGAAATGAAGAACGCCATCTGGTTTATCTACTAACATATTGCACCAGTTGACTGCAGGTACTGTATTTCTTTACATAAAAAAGTAGCTACAAATATTCTAATTAATTAAATAAATTATATATAGTCACAACGGTATTGCAAAACCATCCTGTGGCTATTTCCAAATACCCCGGTATACAGTATACTGTATATATCAGGGTTCCCCAACTGGAGGCCCACAGGCCAAATGGTTTTATTTGGCCCCCCAAAGTTGAGATTTTTTAAAACTTTTTTATTTATTTATTATTGCTGGACATAAAAGACTAATAATACCAGGAAATCAGCTCCAAGTGATTTTAAATTTGGAAATCGGTTCCCACGTATTCCCACACATTATAGAGACACGTGATCGCATACAAATGTAAGCAGGGTTTGAAATGATTATGTTTTAGTCAACTATTATATCTGTTTGGGCTTCTTGTGGTCAATTTGCAGTCTACAAATTATTTCTAATTATGTTCCGGCCCCCTGACCGGAACATCCGCTCAAGAAAAAAAAAAAAAAAAAAAATTGAGGAAACTTGGATCTTCTCCTCTAGTATGTTGAGAAGACCACGTGTAGGACTTCAGATTAGGGTTACAAAAATGCGGTACATTTTTCAAAATACCCACGTTTTCCAGAAATCCCGGTTGGAAGAGTCCCGGATTCAGGAGGGGATAAGCAGGAAATCCGGGACCCTCTAACCAGGACTTCTGGAAAAGCAGGGATTTTTGGGGAAGTTCTTTTTGCAACCCTCCTTCAGATCTAGGTTTACCTTTTCCTTTCTTCTTGGCTCCAACGTCGCTGTCAGAGTCTGAGGCAGACGCCGCCATCTTCTTGGCTCCAACGTCGCTGTCAGAGTCTGAGGCAGACGCCACCATCTTCTTGGCTCCAACGTCGCTGTCAGAGTCTGAGGCAGACGCCGCCATCTTCTTGGCTCCAACGTCACTGTCAGAGTCTGAGGCAGACGCCGCCATCTTCTTGGCTCCAACGTCGCTGTCAGAGTCTGAGGCAGACGCCGCCATCTTCTTGGCTCCAACGTCGCTGTCAGAGTCTGAGGCAGACGCCGCCATCTTCTTGTTCTTCCGTCCAATGAAGTCATCCTCGCTGTCACTGCCCTTCGCAAACTCTGAAGCACACACACACACATCATTTAATTTGTATAATTCTCCTGTAGACTTCCAGTCATTGCGCTAACAAAGATTTATGATCACTTTATTGGTCAATTCCACACAAGGTCCAACCGAAATGTTACTTCCCCTTTTAACCCAACCCCTCTGAAAAGACACACACATACATACAGTGCATTCGGAAAGTATTCAGACCCCTTGACTTTTTCCACATTTTGTTACGTTACACACAGCCTTATTCTAAAATGGATTAAATAAATACAAATCCTCAATCTACACACAATACCCCATAATGACAAAGCGAAAACAGGCATTTTGAAATTGTTGCACATTATTCAAAATAAAAAACAGAAATACTTTATTTATGTAAGTATTCAGACCCTTTGTTATGAGACTCGAAATTGAGCTCAGGTGCATCCTCTTTCCATTGATCATCCTTGAGATGTTTCTACAACTTGGAGTCCACCTGTGGTAAATTCAATTGATTGGACAATCGATCCCACAGTTGACAGTGCATGTTCGAGCAAAACCCAAGCCATGAGGTCGAAGGAATTGTCCGTAGAGCTCCGAGACAGGATTGTGTCGAGGCACAGATCTGGGGAAGGGAAACAAAACATTTCTGCAGCATTGAAGGTCCCCAAGAACACAGTGGCCTCCATCATTATTAAATGGAAGAAGTTTGGAACCGCCAAGACTCTTCCTAGAGCTGGCCGCCCGGCCAAACTGAGCAATCGGTGGAGAAGGGCCTTGGTCAGGGAGGTGACCAAGAACCAGATGGTCACTCTGACAGAGCTCCAGAGTTAATCTGTGGAGATGGGAGAACCTTCTAGAAGGACAACCATCTCTGCAGCACTCCACCAATCAGGCCTTTATGGAAGAGTAACCAGACGGAAGCCACTCCTCAGTAAAAGGCACATGACAGCCCACTTGGAGTTTGCCAAAAGGCACCTAAAGGACTTTCAGACCATGAGAAACAAGATTCTCTGGTTTGATGAAACAAAGATTGTACTCTTTGGCCTGAATGCCAAGTGTCACGTCTGGATGAAACCTGGCACCATCCCTACGGTGAAGCATGGTGGTGGCAGCATCATGCTGTGGGGATGTTTTTCAGCGGCAGGGACTGGGAGACTAGTCAGGATCGAGGGAAAGATGAACGGAGCAAAGTACAGAGAGATCCTTGATGAAAACCTGCTCCAGAGCGCTCAGGACCTCAGACTGGGGCGAAGGTTCACCTTCCAACAGGACAACGACCCTAAACACACAGCCAAGACAACGCAGGAGTGGCTTCGGGACAAGTCTCTGAATGTCCTTGAGTGGCCCAGCCAGAGCCTGGGCTTGAACCCGATCGAACATCTCTGGAGAGACCTGAAAATAGCTGTGCAGTGATGCTCCCCATCCAACCTGAGCTTGAGAGGATCTGCAGAGAAGAATGGGAGAAACTCCCCAAATACAGGTGTGCCAAGCTTCAAGCGTCATACGCAAGAACACTCGAGGCTGTAATCACTGCCAAAGGTGCTTCAACAAAGTACTGTGTAAAGGGTCTGAATACTTATGGAAATGTGATATTTATACATTTGCTAAAATTTCTAAAAAACTGTTTTTGTTTTGTCATTATGGGGTATTGTGTGTATATTGATGAAATATATATATATTTTAAATTAATTTTAGAATAAGTCTGTAATGTAACAAAATGTGGAAAAAGTCAAGGGGTCTGAATACTTTCCGAATGCACTGTATACAGGTTTTTGAGAGGTATGGGGGGCTGCCACACTGGGCGCCTGGGGAGCTGCTGTTATGGGGGGGTTAAGTGACTTGTTCAAGGACACAGTTGGGAAAAAACAATGCCATCTAGGATGTGATACAACAATATCATTGACAAAGCCTGATAGAGAACATTAATGCAATAGTAAAGCAGATGTTGCTGAACGTTGCAACAGTTTTCTTTTCAAACTCAAAGGATGATCTAGTGCAGGGTTCTTCAATTCCGGTCCTGGAGGGCCGAAACACCTCTGTTTTTCATCCTCTCCTTCTAATCAGGGGCTAATTCAGACCTGGGACACCAGGTGAGTGCAATTAACTACCAGGTAGAAATAAAAAACAGAAGTGTTTCAGCCCTCCAGGACCGGAATTGAAGAACCCTGATCTAGTGAGTGGCTAGAGGAAGGTCCTTCAGACCAGACACACAGACACACTCTCTTTAATACCTGACTTATTCCTGCTCCTATGCCCCGCCCCATCCTCATCAGAATTCTCTCTCTCTTCGTCCGATTGGTGCCGCTTCTCCTCCTCGTCCTCTGATTGGTCACTCTTAGCCCCTCCTCCCCACTTTTCATCACCTGATTGGTTCTCCCTGCCTGACCCCTCCCCATCTGAGTGGGGTGTTCCGGGCCCTGAGTGGGGGGTGCCGGGGACAGACTGGGGGGTGCCGGGGACAGACTGGGGGGTGCCGGGGATAGACTGGGGGGTGCCGGGGATAGACTGGGGAGTGCCTGGCGCCGAGTGGGGGGTGCCGGGCGCCGAGTGGGGGGTTCCGGGGTCACTATGGACACTGGCGGGAAAACAAGTTATTATGCATTACGTACATTCCAATGAAATTTGTTTTCACTCAAAGTGCTTTCAATACCTGGTGAAAACCCATTCCATTATCATTCCTCCTCCTCCTCACCTCTTCTCAGAGCGAGCGCTGCCCCTCACAGACCTGGGGCTCCCTGCCCCCGATACTGGACTGCCTGCCTCTGACCTTCGATCTCCATCTTCCTCCTCCTCCCGGTGCCCTCTCTCCGACCCACTGTGCTGCTCCGCATCTGACTGGTCATTGTCCTCGGGCTCCGAGTGCATGCTGGCGTCTGACTGGTTTCCTGAGCGTTCTGACAGGTTTGATTGGTTGTCGCTGTGTTGGCTATGGCGTTCCTCTTCACTGTCATCCCCAAACAGCTCCTGGTTCATAGAGTTATATGTCATTATTGAGGCTAAGAGTGTTTCCTGTGTGTGTATGTACTGAACCAACTGGACCTCACCTTGGTGTTGGGCTTTACCCCGTCTCGTCCTAAATCCTCATCTCTCTCGCTGTCACTGCCGGAGGCGTTACTATGGGAATGGGAACGGGACCGGGGCACCTCCGGCTCAGAGTCAGAACCCGAACCAGAGCCAGACGCCACTGCTGAGGACACGGACACACACACACACACACACACACACACACACACACAGAGAGAGACAGACAAACAGTCATGTTAGCAGAGGGGGAATGTACATACATGTGAAATAAACACAAATACTAACGTTAGCTACTCACACACATACTCTCGCTGGCACACACACACTTTCTAAGGAGAGCTTGGTTTGTTAGCTAGCTAGTGTGCTGGACCAAGTAAGTACTGGCTCTGCCTAGCAGGCCAATTTGGCTATTTTGTTCCTAGTTAGGTTGTAGATGGATATTCTCACAAAGGTCCTCTTTACTAGCTACTTAACGTTAGCTTAGCTAGCATCAGCCAACCGGCCTTAGCTAGATCACATTAGCTAGCTTGCTAGCTGTAACTGCACGACGCTATTCGTCTAGCGTGACGTTAGACGTGTTTAGCAAACTTTTCTGAACAGCATTTTGATGGCTAACTTTACCTCTTTGTTCGTTGTCGCTGTCCCCATCACTCCCGAACAGTTCGTCCATGTCCGCCATTTCTTTCGATGAAGACGAACCGGAAGTGACAAATTAGCGCTTTTGCAGATTTTGTTTCCCAGTTCAGCGCGACACAGAAATGCACGATTAACTGCGTTGAATATCCACCAGGTGGCGGCAGATGAGCGCTATGAAATAAGGTGCATGTAAACATGCATCAGATTAAAACGTTCCTGGAAATTACTGTGTTATTTTATAATTTAACCCTTACAAAAAAAGATTGCAGTTTTGAAACTGCAATAAAAGTGCAGTAACTGCAGTCGACTGTGGTATTTTGGACGAAGTAATTGCAGAATAACTGCAGTGTACTGCAGTTGAACTGCAAAATTACTGAAGTAAAAGAAAACGTGTTATTTTGGACGCAGTATTTGCAACATACTGCAGTTATACTGCACTCTGACTGCAATATTTGTTTGTAAGGGAATCACCTGTTGAACAATTAAGATACTGTGTATGGGGAGAGAGAGAGATTTGTCAATTTGGCTTTTTACCAAATTACTGTATGACAGACCATGTATTCACCCTGCACACCGTAATTGACAAACAAACAAACCAAAACAAAGGCAAAGTCTTCTCATGCTTTGTTGATTTCAAAAAAGCTTTTGACTCAATTTGGTACGAGGGTCTGCTATACAAATTGATGGAAAGCGGTGTTGGGGGAAAAACATACATTATAAAATCCATGTAAAAAAATCCATGTAAACAAACAGTGTGCGGTTAAAATTGGCAAAAATCATACACAAAAAATGTATGCACGCATGACTGTAAGTCGCTTTGGATAAAAGCATCTGCTAAATAGCATATTATTTATTATTATTATTTAATCACACAATTTCATTCCATAGGGCCGTGGGGTGAGACAGATGCAGCTTGAGCCCCACCCTCTTCAACATATATATATCAACGAATTGGCGAGGACACTAGAATAATAATTAATAATAATTAGTCATTTAGCAGACGCTCTTATCCAGAGCGACTTACATGAGCAATTAGGGTTAAGTGCCTTGCTCAAGGGCACATCGACAGATTTTTCACCTAGTCGGCTCGGGGATTAGAACCAGCGACCTTTCGGTTACTGGCACAACGCTCTTAACCACTAAGCTACCTGCCGCCCATGTCTGCAGCACCCGGCCTCACCCTACTAGAATCTGAAGTCAAATGTCTACTGTTTGCTGATAATCTGGTGATTCTGTCTCCATCCAAGTAGGGCCTACAGCAGCACCTAGATCTTCTGCACAGATTCTGTCAGACCTGGGCTTTGACAGTAAATCTCAGTAAGACAAAAATAAGGTTCCAAAAAAGGTCCAGTTGCCAGGACCACAAATACAAATTCCTTGTAGACACCATTGCCCTACAGCACACAAAAAACTATACATACCTTGGCCTAAACATCAGCGCCACAGGTAACTTCCACAAAGCTGTGAACGATCTGAGAGACAAGGCAAGAAGGGCCTTCTACGCCATCAAAAGGAACATAAAATTCGACATACCAATTAGGATCTGGCTAAAAATACTTGAGCAGAGCAGAATTAGGCCGATACCCGCTAAATTATTCAATTCTACAACCACCTAAAAGGAAGCGATTCACAAACCTTCTATAACAAAGCCTTCACCTACAGAGAGATGAACCTGGAGAAGAGTCCCCTAAGCAAGCTGGTCCTGGGGCTCTGTTCACAAACACAAACAGACCCCACAGAGCCCCAGGACAGCAACACAATTAGATCCAACCAAATCATGAGAAAACAAAAAGATAATTACTTGACACATTGGAAAGAATTAACAAAAAAACAGCGCAAACTAGAATGCTATTTGGCCCTAAACAGAGAGTACACAGTGGCAGAATACCTGACCACTGTGACTGACCCAAACTTAAGGAAATCTTTGACTATGTACAGACACAGTGAGCATAGTCTTGCTATTGAGAAAGGCCGCTGTAGGCAGACCAGGCTCTCAAGAGAAGACAGGCTATGTGCACACTGCCCACAAAATGAGATGGAAACTGAGCTGCACTTCCTAACCTCCTGCCAAATCTATGACCATATTAGAGACACATATTTCCCTCAGATTACACAGACCCACAAAGAATTCGAAAACAATTCAATTTTGATAAACTCCCAATCTACTGGGTGAAAAACCACAGCAGCAAGATTTGTGACCTGTTGCCACAAGAAAAGGGCAACCAGTGAAGAACAAACACCATTGTAAATACAACCCATATTTATGTTTATTTATTTTCCCATTTGTACTTTAACTATTTGCACATTGTTACAACACTGTATATAGACATAATATGACATTTGAAATGTCTTTATTCTTTTGGAACTTCTGAGTGTAATGTTTACTGTTAATATTTATTGTTTATTTCACTTTTGTTTACTATCTACTTCACTTGCTTTGGCAATGTTAACATACGTTTCCCATGCCAATAATGCATCCTGTAGCACTAACTCCAAAAAGTTTTGGGACACTGTAAAGTCCATGGAAAATAAGAGCACTTCCTCCCAGCTGCCCACTGCACTGAGGCTAGGAAACACTATCACCACCGATAAATCTACAATAATCGAGAATTTCAACAAGCATTTTGCTACGGCTGGCCATGCTTTCCACCTGGCTACCACTACCCCGGCCACCAGCTCTGCACCCTCCGCTGCAACTTGCCCATGCCCCCCCCGCTTCTCCTTCACACAAATCCAGACAGCTGATGTTCTGAAAGAGCTGCAAAATCTGGTCCCCTACAAATCATCTGGGCTAGACAATCTGGACCCTTTCTTTCTAAAACTAGCCGCCGAAATTGTCGCAACCCCTATTACTAGCCTGTTCAACCTCTCTTTCGTAACGTCTGAGATCCCCAGAGATTGGAAAGCTGCCGCGGTCATCCCCCCTCTTCAAAGGGGGTGACACTCTAGATCCAAACTGTTACAGACCCATATCCATCCTGCCCTGCCTTTCAAAAGTTTTTGAAAGCCAAGATAACAAACAGATCACCGACCATTTCGAATCCCACCGTACCTTCTCCGCTATGCAATCCGGTTTCCGAGCTGGTCATGGGTGCACTTCAGCCACGCTCAAGGTCCTAAACGATATTATAACCGCGATCGATAATAGACAGTACTGTGCAGCCGTTTTCATTGACCTGGCCAAGGCTTTCGACTCTGTCAACCACCGCATTCTTATTGGCAGACTGAATAGCCTTGGTTTCTCAAATGACTGCCTCGCCTGGTTCACCAACTACTTCTCTGATAGAGTTCAATGTGTCAAATCGAAGGGCCTGTTGTCTGGACCTATGGCAGTCTCTATGGGGGTGCCACAGGGTTCAATTCTTGGGCCGACTCTTTTCTCTGTGTATATCAATGACGTCGCTCTTGCTGCTGGTGACTCTCAGATCCACCTCTACGCAGACGACACCATTTTGTATACATCTGGCCCTTCATTGGACACTGTGATAACAAACCTCCAAAACGAGCTTCAATGCCATACAACACTCCTTCCGTAGCCTCCAACTGCTCTTAAACACTAGTAAAACTAAATGCATGCTCTTCAATCGAACGCTGCTTGCACCCGCCCACCCGACTAGAATCACTACTCTCGACGGGTCTGACCTAGAGTATGTGGACAATTACAAATATCTAGGTGTCTGGTTAGACTGTAAACTCTCCTTCCAGACTCGCATTAAGAATCTCCAATCCAAAGTTAAATCTAGAATCGGTTTCCTATTTCGCAACAAAGCCTCCTTCACTCATGCTGGCAAACATGCCCTCGTAAAACTGACTATCCTACCGATCCTTGACTTCGGCGATGTCATTTACAAAATAGCCTCCAACACTCTACTCAGCAAATTGGATGTAGTCTATCACAGTGCCATCCGTTTTGTCTCCAAAGCCCCATATACTACCCACCACTGTGACCTGTACGCTCTTGTTGGCTGGTCCTCACTACATATTCGTCGCCAAACCCACTGGCTCCAGGCCATCTATAAATCACTGCTAGGCAAATCCCCGCCTTATCTTAGCTCATTGGTCACCATAGCAACACCCACTCGTAGTATGCGCTCCAGCAGGTATATCTCACTGGTCATCCCCAAAGCCAACACCTCCTTTGGCCGCCATTCCTTCCAGTTCTCTGCTGCCAATGACTGGAACAAATTGCAAAAATCTCTGAAGCTGGAGACACTTATCTCCCTCACTAACTTTAAGCATCAGTTGTCAGAGCACCTTACCGATCACTGCACCTGTACACAGCCCATCTGAAATTAGCCCGCCCAACTACCTCATCCCTATATTGTTATTTATTTTGCTCATTTGTACCCCAGTATCTCTATTTGCACATCATCTCTTGCACATCTATCATTCCAGTGTTAATACTAATTGTAATTATTTTGCACTATAGCCTATTTATTGCCTTACCTCCATAACTTGCTACATTTGCACACACTGTATATATATTTATTCCTGTTGTATTTTTGACTTTGTTTTGTTTTACCCCATATGTAACTCTGTGTTGTTGTTTTTATCGCACTGCTTTGCTTTATCTTGGCCAGGTCGCAGTTGTAAATGAGAACTTGTTCTCAACTGGCTTACCTGGTTAAATAAAGGTGAAATAAAATAAAATAAATAAAAATAAAGCCCTTCAATTGACATTGAATTGAGAGAGTGAGTGAGAGAGAGAGAGAGCGAGAGAGGGAGCGAGAGAGAGGGAGGGAGCGAGAGAGAGAGAGGGAGGGAGGGAGGGAGCAAGAGAGAGAGAGAGAGAGAGAGAGAGAGAGGAGAGAGAGAGAGAGAGAGTGAGGGAGCGAGAGAGGGAGAGAGGGAGAGAGGGAGAGAGAGAGAGAGAGAGAGGTGAGGGAGGGAGCGAGAGAGGGAGAGAGGGAGAGAGAGAGAGAGAGAGAGAGAGAGAGGGAGGGAGAGAGAGTGAGGGAGGGAGCGAGAGAGGGAGAGAGGGAGAGAGGGAGAGCGAGAGAGAGAACAAACTACCTGTGTGCTGCCAGTAGGGAGGGAGAGAGAAAGGAGTTGTAAGGACGCTCTATCACTCCCATTGTGCTGTTAACCACAGGTCGACCAGGGAAACTTTACAAATACACACACGCTTCACATCCGGAAACCCAACACACTGCTGCCACGTCGTGTGTGTGTTACATCATGCCTGTTCACCTTGACCCTGGATCCAGTCCAGTTGGTTTGTTTATTCTAAAAGATGAATCCTCTCATTTATCAACACAGTCCACACAGAGCTCTATAGCCCCCCCTCTACCCTGCCCGGGATCCTGACAAAACCACACAAGCTCATTAATGATGGTCACATTTAATAACACAAACACAAATGTATTTAATGAATAAGTAAAGGAATAGAAGGTGCTCAACCAAAATTCATGAGAGCATTTGGAAGGAATAGGAACACATCAATAGGAATATTGAATGAATACAAAAATACTTAACGAATGTCACGTTATGATAAATGTACTGGACTGGGTGTATTTGAAAAGACCAATGAACTGAGTCCCTATTCAGAGGGAGGCTTGTCTGTTGGTCTCCAGAGCAGTTATTTCCTCAAGGAAGTAGAAGCTGTCCCTATTCACTGATCTAGGGTCAGGTCTACGGTATTACATCCCCCTAATGGTTAGGACTGGGGAGTAAAGTAATCTGGTCCTAGATCTGTGATTAGGGGCGACTTCTACCACTGCTGTAATACCCCATCAGGCCTGATCTGGCAAAGCTCCTCATTAAAACTGATTTCAGAGGACAGAACCATAAATCTCAATCTCATCTGAGCTTCAGCTTGCCTGACCTCACTCACAGCCAAAAACTGATCCAAGTCTTACCGGCTTCAGCTGCTTTCACTTACTACCTGAGAGAAGGCTTTCTCTGCATATCTCTACATCGCTGATATCTCTATGCCTATATTTACATTTACATTACATTTTAGTCATTTAGCAGACGCTCTTATCTCTGATATCTGTCTTCACGATGTTCTAATGTTTGATTATGATGTTTGGTATGACACTGTGTGGACAATAACTTCTCAATTTCTATGGTCAGTTTCCATTCTATTCTGTGGAACGTGGAGAGAGCTTGTCTGAACCAGACTACACCACAACTGCTGCTAGCCCTCAAGATAAGGTTAAGCTTTAAAATCAAATCAAATCAAATCAAATCAAATGTTATTGGTCACATGCGCCGAATACAACAGGTGCAGACATTACAGTGAAATGCTTACTTACAGCCCTTAACCAACAGTGCATTTATTTTAAACAAAAAAGTAAGAATAAAACAACAACAAAAAAGTGTTGAGAAAAAAGAGCAGGAGTAAAATAAAGTGACAGTAGGGAGGCTATATATACAATAGGAATAAAGTGACAGTAGGGAGGCTATATATACAGGGGGGTACCGTTGCATAGTCAATGTGCGGGGGCACCGACTAGTTGAGGTAGTTGAGGTAATATGTACATGTGGGTAGAGTTAAAGTGACTATGCATAAATACTTAACAGAGTAGCAGCAGCGTAAAAAGTATGGGGTGGGGGGCAGTGCAAATAGTCCGGGTAGCCATGATTAGCTGTTCAGGAGTCTTATGGCTTGGGGGTAGAAGCTGTTGAGAAGTCTTTTGGACCTAGACTTGGCACTCCGGTACGCTTGCCGTGCGGTAGCAGAGAGAACAGTCTATGACTAGGGTGACTGGAGTCTTTGACAATTTTGAGGGCCTTCCTCTGACACCACCTGGTATAGAGGTCCTGGATGGCAGGGAGCTTTGCCCCTGTGATGTACTGGGCCGTACGCACTACTCCTCTGTAGTGCCTTGCGGTCAGAGGCCAAGCAGTTGCCATACCAGGCGGTGATGCAACCAGTCAGGATGCTCTCGATGGTGCAGCTGTAGAATTTTGAGGATCTGAGGACCCATGCCAAATCTTTTAGTCTCCTGAGGGGGAATAGGCTTTGTCGTGCCCTCTTCACGACTGTCTTGGTGTGTTTGGACCATGATAGTTCGTTGGTGATGTGGACACCAAGGAACTTGAAGCTCTCAACCTGTTCCACTACAGCCCTGTCGGTGAGAATGGGGCGTGCTCAGTCCTCTTTTTTTCCTGCAGTCCACAATCATCTCCTTTGTCTTGGTCACGTTGAGGGGAGAAGTTGTTGTCCTGGCACCACACGGCCAGATCTCTGACCTCCTCCCTTAGGCTGTCTCATCGTTGTCGGTGATCAGGCCTACCACTGTTGTGTCGTCGGCAAACTTAATGATGGTGTTGGAGTCGGTGCCTGGCCATGCAGTCATGGGTGAACAGAGAGTACAGGAGGGGACTGAGCACGCACCCCTGAGGGGCCCCCCGTGTTGAGGATCAGTGTGGCAGATGTGTTGTTACCTACCCTTACCACCTGGGGGCGGCCCGTCCAGGAAGTCAGGATCCAGTTGCAGAGGGAGGTGTTTAGTCCCAGGATCCTTAGCTTAGTGATGAGCTTTGAGGGCACTATGGTGTTGAATGCTGAGCTGTAGTCAATGAATAGCATTCTCACGTAGGTGTTCCTCTTGTCCAGGTGGGAAAGGGCAGTGTGGAGTGCGATAGAGATTGCATCATCTGTGGATCTGTTGGGGCGGTATGCAAATTGGAGTGGGTCTAGGGTTTCTGGGATTATGCTGTTGATGTGAGCCATGACCAGTCTTTCAAAGCACTTCATGGCTAAGCAGACGTCAGTGCCACGGGTCGGTAGTCATTTGGCAGGTTATCTTAGAGTTCTTGGGCACGGGGACTATGGTGGTCTGCTTGAAACATGTTGGTATTACAGACTCAGTCAGGGACATGTTGAAAATGTCAGTGAAGACACTTGCCAGTTGGTCAGCACATGCTCGGAGTACACGTCCTGGTAATCCGTCTGGCCCTGCGGCCTTGTGAATGTTGACCTGCTTAAAAGTCTTACTCACATCGGCTACGGAGAGCGTGATCACATAGTCGTCCGGAACAGCTGGTGCTCTCATGCATGCTTCAGTGTTGCTTGCCTCGAAGCGAGCATAGAAGTGGTTTAGCTCGTCTGGTAGGCTTGTGTCACTGGGCAGCTCGCGGCTGTTTACTGTTTCCTATTAAAGTACAGACCTCTAGTGTGATAATACCCATACATGACAGATACCAGAGAGATGTAATCTCTCTTTCTCTCCCTCCCTCCCTCCCTCCCTCCCTCTCTCTCTCTCTCTCTCTCCCTCCCTCCCCCCTCAGGGAGTGGAAACTCATGACTCATTCATTTCCCCTCTGGCCAGAGTTTCGTTACGGCAACCAGATCCAACGCTACACACACATTACGAAAGACAGAACCAACACCTCCCACACACACTACGGCTGTGAGATCTTACACTCCACTCTGCCACAGGAAACCCAGAGAGGAATGTAGTCACTCATGACATCATCCTGCAGGCACAGAAACTGGATCTAATTAGAGGATGTCATACACACACACACACACACACACAGACAGAAAGAACACACACAGCACACCCACACACTCCTGTAGAATCCTTCCAACTACACTGAACAAAAAAATAAACCCAACATGTAAAGTGTTGGTCCCATGTTTCATGATCTGAAATAAAATATCACAGACATTTTCCATATGCACAAAAAGCTTATTTCTCTCAAACGTTGTGCACAAATTGGTTTACATCCCTGTTAGTGAGCATTTCTCATTTGCCAAGATAATCCATCCACCTGACAGGTGTGGCATGTCAAAAAGCTGATTAAACATCATGATCATCATGATTACAAAGGTGCACCTTGTGCTGGGGACAATAAAAGGCCACTCTAAAATGTGCAGTTGTCACACAACACAATGCCACAGATGTCTCAAGTTTTGAGAGAGCGTGCAATTGGCATGCTGACTGCAGGAATGTCCACCAGAGCTGTTGCCAGATAATTGTATGTTCATTTCTCTACCATAAGCCACCTCCAACGTCATTTTAGAGCATTTGGCAGTACGTCCAACCGGCCTCACAACCACAGACCACGTGTAACCACGCCAGCCCAGGACCTCCACATCCGGCTTCTTCACCTGGGGGATCGTCGAGACCAGCCGACCGGACAGCTGATGAAACTGTGGTTTTGCACAACCAAAATATTTCTGCACAAACTGTCAGAAACCATCTCAGGGAAGCTCATCTGCGTGCTTGTCATCCTCACCAGGGTCTTGACCTGACTGCAGTTCGACGTCGTAACCGACTTCAGTGGACAAATGCTCACATTTGATGGCCACTGGCACACTGTGCTCTTCACGGATAAATCCCGGTTTCAACTGTACCGGGCAGATGGCAGACAGAGTGTATGGCGTTGTGTGGGCGAGCAGTTTGCTGATGTCAATGTTATGAACAGAGTGCCCCATGGTGGCAGAGGGGTTATGGTATGGGCAGGCATAAGCTACGAACACGTTTGCATTTTATCGATGGCAATTTGAATGCACAGAGATATCGTGACGAGATCCTGAGGCCCATTGTCGTGCCATTCATCTGCCGCCATCACCTCATGTTTCAGCATGATAATGCACGGCCACATGTCGCAAGGATCTGTACACAATTCCTGGAAGCTGAAAATGTCCCAATTCTTCCATGGCCTGCATACTCACCAGACACGTCACCCATTGAGCATGTTTGGGATGCTCTGGATCGACGTGTATGACAGCGTGTTCCAGTTCCCGCCAATATCCAGCAACTTCGCACAGCCATTGAAGAGGAGTGGGACAACATTCCACAGGCCACAATCAACAGCCTGATCAACTCAATGGGAAGGAGATGTGTTGCGCTGCATGAGGCAAATGGTGGTCACACTAGATACTTTTTAAAAAGGTATCTATGACCAACAGATGCATATCTGTATTTCCAGGCATGTGAAATCCATAGATTAGGGCCTATTGAATTTTTCAATTGACTGATTTCCTTATATGAAATGCAACTCATTAAAATCTTTGAAAATACTGCATGTTGCGCTTATATTTTTGTTCAGTGTATATAAGGACCTGCCCGTATCACTGTCGCTATGGGAATGCCTTTTGAACCCAAGGCGAGTTCAAAGGGCATGCTGCTATCAGCTGCATCAATAACAATGTGCGGACAGAATCACACTACTGTGATCTGGATTAATTTCCACTTGAACAGGGTACACTACAACGTTGTACTTGCTAGGGAAAGGATACATTTCCTTTTGAATAGAGTACACTACAACGTTGTACTTGCTAGGGAAAGGATACATTTCCTTTTGAACAGAGTCCACTACAACTTTGTACTTGTTGAACAGACGTGTATTGTCACGCATTGTTTAGACCTGATGTGCTGATAAATGCATGATGTTGAGACTGATTGCTCTTCTTGGAACAATGCCATTGATTACACCATAAGCTTACCTTGGGGAACAATAAAGTTATTGAATTCAATTCAGTACAGCTATAGATACTGCACATGAACTACATGGAGTAAAGTGAAGACAACAGAGAGGGTCAGCGTATGTAAAAACATTTATTGGTTGAGGACGTATTATAGTTTACATGGCCTTTTTTACCAGGCTTGGTGGTTAATAATATTAACAGTACAGCTTCGTACTTCCTCTCCTCTTTAGTCCAGACGTGGAGCTTCACCATACAAAAACCTCCCTCCGAATGAGTGGCTTTACATTTACGTGATTCATTCACACACAGGAGTGTGTGTGTGTGTGTGTGAGTGAGATTGTGTGGAATGTGTGCGAGGGTAAACATTTTGAGATGGCCATCGATAATAATATACATGATTAAAGATCAGAGTATTATCGACAGGGCCAGGTTATATAATAGCATGGTTTCCACCCTATGGGCCATGGTCAAAAGTAGTATACTATATAGGGAATAGGGTACCATTTGGGACACAGACATTATAGTATAGCAGACAGCATCACTCCAAATAACCTTAGTCAACCAATCACAACTCTCTATCCCACCCACAGAATCAAGGCTGGCTGGCTGGTTCACCAGATATGAATAAGAAATGAAACATGACCATAGTATTGGTCCCGACAAACAACATGATCACAACATGTGATGACTTCCTACACCAGATTACCACGTTAACAACACATAGGGCCAGTTTCCTGGACATCAGTTCTGGTCCAGTAGTAGGTTTAATGTGTGTCCAGGAGGCCAGCCTGTAATTAACCAATAAGGCCCGAGGGGGATGTGGTATATGGCCAATATACCACGGCTAAGGGCTGTTCTTACACTCGACGCAACACGGAGTGCCTGGATACAGCCCTTAGCCGTGGTATATTGGCCATATATCACAAACCCCGAGGTGCCTTATTGCTTTTATAAACTGGTTACCTACGTAATTAGAGCAGTATAAATAAATGTTTTGTCATACCCGTGGTATACGGTCTAATATACCACGGCTGTCAGCCAATCAGCATTCAGGGCTTGAACCACACAGTATGTAATTCTCTAAGAGTCAACATCAGGCTGTATTTGGTCTGTTTTCCAGCAGGCTAGTGTTCTCAGGAGAATACAGCGGGGTTTAACACAGCATGCTTTCTTACATAATGAGTAGCATGCCACAGCTAGGACCCTGTTTCAGAGCACTCAGTGTGTGGTGTGGTGTAGTGTGTAACTCTCTCATTGCCATGTCATTCCTTCACACCGATACTGCTCCTCTGACGGCCATATTTTCTTGTTCATCACCGTCAACAACAGCAGCCCAGCAGAGAGAAGGAACATAGTGCACATCAAATGATGACATTGTGCACATAACATGACACTGTGCACACGAATGACAGAATATATATATAATCAACCCACATGCTGTTTTCTGTCTAATCTGGTCTACTGAAATGGAGTTGTATCTCCTCACAAGTCCAGTATGTATGTAAGCGCTGCATACTAGTCTTTGGCATGGTTCAGTATCGGAGAAGCCCATTGGTTGAGCTGACGTTTACGCCAGACCAATAACAGGACAGCAGAACATCAAGTAAATGCTTCATCATCATGACTTAAAAACCTCATCATATTTACTTGGTCAATTAACATCTACATCTGTTTTCCCAGTGACATAAGAGGGACACACAATAATCCCATTAAATCTGAGTAAGTCTGAAAGAGAACGACAGTATTATCAATTGTAAGACTTTTTAAATTCTTTAAGACTTTAAATTCTTTAAGACAGTATTAAGACATCTATAAACGTTCTTTAGGGCTCGAGGCGTTTTCAGAGAGAGGCAGCTGTTCTCATACACTCCTCAGAGTACACTACAGCTACACCAACCAATCACATCCACCCCAGGAGGCTAACGGACAGCCCTTCCAGGACAACCAACCACATCCACCCCAGGAGGTTAACAGACAGCCCTTCCAGGACAACCAACCACATCCACCCCAGGAGGCTAACAGACAGCCCTTCCAGGATAACCAACCACATCCACCCCAGGAGGTTAACAGACAGCCCTTCCAGGATAACCAACCACATCCACCCCAGGAGGTTAACAGACAGCCCTTCCAGGATAACCAACCACATCCACCCCAGGAGGTTAACAGACAGCCCTTCCAGGATAACCAACCACATCCACCCCAGGAGGTTAACAGATAGCCCTTCCAGGATAACCAACCACATCCACCCCAGGAGGTTAACAGACAGCCCTTCCAGGATAACCAACCACATCCACCCCAGGAGGCTAACAGACAGCCCTTCCAGGTGAACCAACCACATCCACCCCAGGAGGTTAACAGATAGCCCTTCCAGGATAACCAACCACATCCACCCCAGGAGGTTAACAGACAGCCCTTCCAGGTGAACCAACCACATCCACCCCAGGAGGCTAACAGACAGCCCTTCCAGGATAACCAACCACATCCACCCCAGGAGGTTAACAGACAGCCCTTCCAGGTGAACCAACCACATCCACCCCAGGAGGTTAACAGACAGCCCTTCCAGGATAACCAACCACATCCACCCCAGGAGGCTAACAGACAGCCCTTCCAGGTGAACCAACCACATCCACCCCAGTAGGCTAACAGACAGCCCTTCCAGGACAAAGCATCTGTACAGAGGGAGTGTCAGCTAATGCTAGAATATAAAGGAAAAGTCTCAGTTCTCTTATAGAAGAGGGAACACCTGCTCAGAGCCCTAGAGAAATGGTTCCACGTCCTTTCTAGAGAAGGGCAGAACCAGTGTTTCTAGCCAGGACCCAGTTTTACATCGTGTCCCAAGGGGAGTCTGCTACAGGTGACCAGTGGTCCTGACTTTCTCCCCCTTGTCTAGGAAGCGCTGATGTAGAGATCAGAGCCAAGAGCTTTTCAGAACAAAGAGATACAGCAGTCTAGCTAGGGAGGCCTGTCCCATACCACATCAGGGGATAGAGGTCAGAGGAGCTCTACGTGGGTAGTATGTTTAAGCCCATGGTTACTTGGTTAGGTTACGGTACTGTTCATCTTGCTCTAAGCACAGTAAAAAAAACAACAACAACACAGTTAAAACAGAAAATAAATCATACAGATATCAGCTCAGATGAAGAAAAAAAAGAAAGCGCCTGAAATGAACCAACTAAAACTAAACAATAGGATGTATAGCTGTAGTTCTAACAACAACAACAACAACAATAACAATAATAATAATAATAATAATAATAATAATAATAATAACAACGTGTGTATAGATATGTAGGTACTACAGGAGAGGGCTATTCCAGTTATTTCTCTTCTTCTCAGATAGATGATGTTGGATGTGTCTCAAATGGCACCCTAATTCTCTATAGTGCACGATCACGTCCCCATAGGGCCCTGGTCAAAAGTAGTTGCACTATGTAGGGAATAGGGTGCCATTTGGGACTCAGACCCTGTCTGGTTGAGGGCGCCTTGCTCCGGTTTTGGCACAAGACTTTAAACGTCCACACGCACGTCACGGTGAGATGAGATCAGGGGATTGGCTGAAAATTATTCCACACGGCGAGATGAGACGACGGGATTGGCTGGGAGGCACGACAGGCTCCGCCCCCTACTGGTCCCCCTCCACTCGCCTCTTGCGGACTAGAGAGAAGACAGGAAGAGGAGCAGAGGAGAGAAGAAGATGACAATGAGGAACTGTACAGCGAGATACAGACTTGACCAAAACAACATGGTGATCATGCTGGTCAGAAGAGACAGAGATAGTCCAACCCTATGATTTTAAAGTGCATACCACAGAGTAAAACCAGCCCTTTTTATGCTAATTAAGAAGTAAAACCAGCCCTTTTTATGCTAATGAAGAAGTCAAACCAGCCTTATGCTAATGAAGAAGTCAAACCAGCCTTATGCTAATGAAGAAGTCAAACCAGCCTTACTTTTCCTCAGCCAACAAGACGAGTTACGAACAGCAAAATCACTAGCCTATATCAATCTACTATAGTAGAAATGTTGACCTATTCTATTGGTCAGCTTGTCAGAGAAAGAAATGGCCTATTCCAAACTGACTCTGGGACAGCTGTGGGACAATAGATTCCACATTCATCCAACCAGTGGGCCTCGGCTACATAAAACAACTCATAAAAGCAAATGAGTCTGATGCAACAGATCAGAACGTTTAGCAGAACACGTTGATACATTATTATTTCTTCACGTTATATAAGCGCAGCAATCCGCACAAGGCATGTTTGTTCCATAAAGCAATTAGCGGGAAAACACTTGTCAAAAATCACACCGCACACGCAATCGGTTTCATGTGACAGGGATTAAAATATCAGTTCGAAATTTAGAAAGAGGGGCGATCTAAGACAACTAGCATGGGTCGCTAATATGACTAGGATTGTGCCTGGCTACTGGACAATGAAAGAAAGTTATAAAATAATTTCCTCCACAGATATGGTCTGATTTTGGCTACTTTGAAGCAAGGTAAGACATGCGTCATAATATGTAGTGCAACGTTCAGGTTGCAAACAATTACGTTTATGTTTTCAAAATGCACACTGCCTCCAGCTTATTGCAGAGTGGTGTGTGACGCGGTGATGAAGCCGGCCTCCAGCTTATTGCAGAGTGGTGTGTGACGCGGTGATGAAGCCGGCCTCCAGCTTATTGCAGAGTGGTGTGTGACGCGGTGATGAAGCCGGCCTTCCAGCTTATTGCAGAGTGGTGTGTGACGCGGTGATGAAGCCGGCCTCCAGCTTATTGCAGAGTGGTGTGTGACGCGGTGATGAAGCCGGCCTTCCAGCTTATTGCAGAGTGGTGTGTGACGCGGTGATGAAGCCGGCCTCCAGCTTATTGCAGAGTGGTGTGTGACGCGGTGATGAAGCCGGCCTCCAGCTTATTGCAGAGTGGTGTGTGACGCGTGATGAAGCCGGCCTCAGCTTATTGCAGAGTGGTGTGTGACGCGGTGATGAAGCCGGCCTCCAGCTTATTGCAGAGTGGTGTGTGACGCGGTGATGAAGCCGGCCTTCCAGCTTATTGCAGAGTGGTGTGTGACGCGGTGATGAAGCCGGCCTTCCAGCTTATTGCAGAGTGGTGTGTGACGCGGTGATGAAGCCGGCCTCCAGCTTATTGCAGAGTGGTGTGTGACGCGGTGATGAAGCCGGCCTTCCAGCTTATTGCAGAGTGGTGTGTGACGCGCTGATGAAGCCGGCCTTCCAGCTTATTGCAGAGTGGTGTGTGACGCGGTGATGAAGCCGGCCTCCAGCTTATTGCAGAGTGGTGTGTGACGCGGTGATGAAGCCGGCCTCCAGCTTATTGCAGAGTGGTGTGTGACGCGGTGATGAAGCCGGCCTCCAGCTTATTGCAGAGTGGTGTGTGACGCGGTGATGAAGCCGGCCTCCAGCTTATTGCAGAGTGGTGTGTGACGCGGTGATGAAGCCGGCCTCCAGCTTATTGCAGAGTGGTGTGTGACGCGGTGATGAAGCCGGCCTCCAGCTTATTGCAGAGTGGTGTGACGCGGTGATGAAGCCGGCCTCCAGCTTATTGCAGAGTGGTGTGTGACGCGGTGATGAAGCCGGCCTCCAGCTTATTGCAGAGTGGTGTGTGACGCGGTGATGAAGCCGGCCTCCAGCTTATTGCAGAGTGGTGTGTGACGCGGTGATGAAGCCGGCCTCCAGCTTATTGCAGAGTGGTGTGTGACGCGGTGATGAAGCCGGCCTCCAGCTTATTGCAGAGTGGTGTGTGACGCGGTGATGAAGCCGGCCTCCAGCTTATTGCAGAGTGGTGTGTGACGCGGTGATGAAGCCGGCCTCCAGCTTATTGCAGAGTGGTGTGTGACGCGGTGATGAAGCCGGCCTCCAGCTTATTGCAGAGTGGTGTGTGACGCGTGATGAAGCCGGCCTCCAGCTTATTGCAGAGTGGTGTGTGACGCGGTGATGAAGCCGGCCTCCAGCTTATTGCAGAGTGGTGTGTGACGCGGTGATGAAGCCGGCCTCCAGCTTATTGCAGAGTGGTGTGTGACGCGGTGATGAAGCCGGCCTCCAGCTTATTGCAGAGTGGTGTGTGACGCGGTGATGAAGCCGGCCTCCAGCTTATTGCAGAGTGGTGTGTGACGCGGTGATGAAGCCGGCCTCCAGCTTATTGCAGAGTGGTGTGTGACGCGGTGATGAAGCCGGCCTCCAGCTTATTGCAGAGTGGTGTGTGACGCGGTGATGAAGCCGGCCTCCAGCTTATTGCAGAGTGGTGTGTGACCGCGGTGATGAAGCCGGCCTCCAGCTTATTGCAGAGTGGTGTGTGACGCGGTGATGAAGCCGGCCTCCAGCTTATTGCAGAGTGGTGTGTGACGCGGTGATGAAGCCGGCCTCCAGCTTATTGCAGAGTGGTGTGTGACGCGGTGATGAAGCCGGCCTCCAGCTTATTGCAGAGTGGTGTGTGACGCGGTGATGAAGCCGGCCTCCAGCTTATTGCAGAGTGGTGTGTGACGCGGTGATGAAGCCGGCCTCCAGCTTATTGCAGAGTGGTGTGTGACGCGGTGATGAAGCCGGCCTCCAGCTTATTGCAGAGTGGTGTGTGACGCGGTGATGAAGCTCGGCCTCCAGCTTATTGCAGAGTGGTGTGTGACCGGTGATGAAGCCGGCCTTCCAGCTTATTGCAGAGTGGTGTGTGACGCGGTGATGAAGCCGGCCTCCAGCTTATTGCAGAGTGGTGTGTGACGCGGTGATGAAGCCGGCCTCCAGCTTATTGCAGAGTGGTGTGTGACGCGGTGATGAAGCCGGCCTCCAGCTTGTGCAGAGTGGTGTGTGACGCGGTGATGAAGCCGGCCTCCAGCTTATTGCAGAGTGGTGTGTGACGCGGTGATGAAGCCGGCCTCCAGCTTATTGCAGAGTGGTGTGTGACGCGGTGATGAAGCCGGCCTCCAGCTTATTGCAGAGTGGTGTGTGACGCGGTGATGAAGCCGGCCTCCAGCTTATTGCAGAGTGGTGTGTGACGCGGTGATGAAGCCGGCCTCCAGCTTATTGCAGAGTGGTGTGTGACGCGGTGATGAAGCCGGCCTCCAGCTTATTGCAGAGTGGTGTGTGACGCGGTGATGAAGCCGGCCTCCAGCTTATTGCAGAGTGGTGTGTGACGCGGTGATGAAGCCGGCCTCCAGCTTATTGCAGAGTGGTGTGTGACGCGGTGATGAAGCCGGCCTCCAGCTTATTGCAGAGTGGTGTGTGACGCGGTGATGAAGCTTCGGCCTCCAGCTTATTGCAGAGTGGTGTGTGACGCGGTGATGAAGCCGGCCTCCAGCTTATTGCAGAGTGGTGTGTGACGCGGTGATGAAGCCGGCCTCCAGCTTATTGCAGAGTGGTGTGTGACGCGGTGATGAAGCCGGCCTCCAGCTTATTGCAGAGTGGTGTGTGACGCGGTGATGAAGCCGGCCTCCAGCTTATTGCAGAGTGGTGTGTGACGCGGTGATGAAGCCGGCCTCCAGCTTATTGCAGAGTGGTGTGTGACGCGGTGATGAAGCCGGCCTCCAGCTTATTGCAGAGTGGTGTGTGACGCGGTGATGAAGCCGGCCTCCAGCTTATTGCAGAGTGGTGTGTGACGCGGTGATGAAGCCGGCCTCCAGCTTATTGCAGAGTGGTGTGTGACGCGGTGATGAAGCCGGCCTCCAGCTTATTGCAGAGTGGTGTGTGACGCGGTGATGAAGCCGGCCTCCAGCTTATTGCAGAGTGGTGTGTGACGCGGTGATGAAGCCGGCCTCCAGCTTATTGCAGAGTGGTGTGTGACGCGGTGATGAAGCCGGCCTCCAGCTTATTGCAGAGTGGTGTGTGACGCGGTGATGAAGCCGGCCTCAGCTTATTGCAGAGTGGTGTGTGACGCGGTGATGAAGCCGGCCTCCAGCTTATTGCAGAGTGGTGTGTGACGCGGTGATGAAGCCGGCCTCCAGCTTATTGCAGAGTGGTGTGTGACGCGGTGATGAAGCCGGCCTCCAGCTTATTGCAGAGTGGTGTGTGACGCGGTGATGAAGCCGGCCTCCAGCTTATTGCAGAGTGGTGTGCTGACGCGGTGATGAAGCCGGCCTCCAGCTTATTGCAGAGTGGTGTGTGACGCGGTGATGAAGCCGGCCTCCAGCTTATTGCAGAGTGGTGTGTGACGCGGTGATGAAGCCGGCCTCCAGCTTATTGCAGAGTGGTGTGTGACGCGGTGATGAAGCCGGCCTCCAGCTTATTGCAGAGTGGTGTGTGACGCGGTGATGAAGCCGGCCTCCAGCTTATTGCAGAGTGGTGTGTGACGCGGTGATGAAGCCGGCCTCCAGCTTATTGCAGAGTGGTGTGTGACGCGGTGATGAAGCCGGCCTCCAGCTTATTGCAGAGTGGTGTGTGACGCGGTGATGAAGCCGGCCTCCAGCTTATTGCAGAGTGGTGTGTGACGCGGTGATGAAGCCGGCCTCAGCTTATTGCAGAGTGGTGTGTGACGCGGTGATGAAGCCGGCCTCCAGCTTATTGCAGAGTGGTGTGTGACGCGGTGATGAAGCCGTGCCTCCAGCTTATTGCAGAGTGGTGTGTGACGCGGTGATGAAGCCGGCCTCCAGCTTATTGCAGAGTGGTGTGTGACGCGGTGATGAAGCCGGCCTTCCGTTGCCCGTGTATCTGCTGTAGTAGCAGCTCTCATGCTGTCAGACAGACTTTCCGCTCCAACACTCTGTATCTGGACGGTGTGATTAATACAGACTTTCCGCTCCAACACTCTGTATCTGGACGGTGTGATTAATACAGACTTTCCGCTCCAACACTCTGTATCTGGACGGTGTGATTAATACAGACTTTCCGCTCCAACACTCTGTATCTGGACGGTGTGATTAATACAGACTTTCCGCTCCAAGACTCTGTATCTGGGACGGGTGTGATTAATACAGACTTTCCGCTCCAACACTCTGTATCTGGACGGTGTGATTAATACAGACTTTCCGCTCCAAGACTCTGTATCTGGACGGTGTGATTAATACAGACTTTCCGCTCCAAGACTCTGTATCTGGACGGTGTGATTAATACAGACTTTCTCGCTCCAAGACTCTGTATCTGGACGGTGTGATTAATACAGACTTTCCGCTCCAAGACTCTGTATCTGGACGGTGTGATTAACACAGACTTTCCGCTCCAACACTCTGTATCTGGACGGTGTGATTAATACAGACTTTCCGCTCCAACACTCTGTATCTGGACGGTGTGATTAATACAGACTTTCCGCTCCAACACTCTGTATCTGGACGGTGTGATTAATACAGACTTTCCGCTCCAAGACTCTGTATCTGGACGGTGTGATTAATACAGACTTTCCGCTCCAAGACTCTGTATCTGGACGGTGTGATTAATACAGACTTTCCGCTCCAAGACTCTGTATCTGGACGGTGTGATTAATACAGACTTTCCGCTCCAACACTCTGTATCTGGGACGGTGTGATTAATACAGACTTTCCGCTCCAAGACTCTGTATCTGGACGGTGTGATTACACACAGACTTTCCGCTCCAAGACTCTGTATCTGGACGGTGTGATTAATACAGACTTTCCGCTCCAAGACTCTGTATCTGGACGGTGTGATTAATACAGACTTTCCGCTCCAACACTCTGTATCTGGACGGTGTGATTAATACAGACTTTCCGCTCCAAGACTCTGTATCTGGACGGTGTGATTAATACAGACTTTCCGCTCCAAGACTCTGTATCTGGACGGTGTGATTAATACAGACTTTCCGCTCCAACACTCTGTATCTGGACGGTGTGATTAATACAGACTTTCCGCTCCAACACTCTGTATCTGGACGGTGTGATTAATACAGACTTTCCGCTCCAAGACTCTGTATCTGGACGGTGTGATTAATACAGACTTTCCGCTCCAACACTCTGTATCTGGACGGTGTGATTAATACAGACTTTCCGCTCCAACACTCTGTATCTGGACGGTGTGATTAATAAGATACATAGTGAATATACTGCACACACGCGCCAATTTAATTCCATTACATCCTGCAAGTTAACCTATAGACCGATAAGCAGGACCAGGCAAACGTAATTCCATCAGCTTCTTATTTAAAATCGGCTTTTCTTATATATACATTTATATATATATATACACACACACACATATATAGATATATATATAAATATATATATGTATATATACATACACACACACACACACACACACACACATATATATATATATACACACACATATACATACATACACACACACACACATACATAACATAGATATATTTTATATAATTGTTTTTATATTTGATATAAAATCATCCAAAGCCGGCTATTACTGGCTAACGGAAACCCTGATAAGGAAACAGAGGACATGTCAAAACAATGCTTCTCAGACCTGTACTACAGTAAGTCAGACAGGACAGAGGGGAGGAGAGACCTGTATGACAGGACAGGAGGAGAGAGGGAGAGGCCCAGTGCTTCAGACAGGACAGGAGGAGAGAGGGAGAGGCCCAGGGCTTCAGACAGGACAGGAGGAGAGGGAGAGGCCCAGGGCTTCAGACAGGACAGGAGGAGAGAGGGAGAGGCCCAGTGCTTCAGACAGGACAGGAGGAGAGAGGGAGAGGCCCAGGGCTTCAGACAGGACAGGAGGAGAGGGAGAGGCCCAGGGCTTCAGACAGGACAGGAGGAGAGAGGGAGAGGCCCAGTGCTTCAGACAGGACAGGAGGAGAGAGGGAGAGGCCCAGTGCTTCAGACAGGACAGGAGGAGAGGGAGAGGCCCAGGGCTTCAGACAGGACAGGAGGAGAGAGG
>NW_025535361.1:62500-102635 GCF_020615455.1 Coregonus clupeaformis | reverse complement strand
TTAACTCACTTTAAAAAATCTTTAAAAATCCCCACTCCTGCAGCTTTGGCGGCACATATGTGCCATGACAAGGACAACCATGAATATAGGTGTTGGGATGTTTCTGGAGCACCCTAGAGGCAATGGAATTGATGGTCCAATCGGTCTACAGCTGCATTGTAAACTGAGAGACTAAAATGTTCCTCCGAAGGGATGCCATGCCCTCTATGGTGGAGTTAATTTGCAGCAAGAAGATCTCACTTGCTGGCCCACATCTCTCCCACTTGTTGTGCAACATATTTAAGAACTGGTGGACAACTTCATGTCGCACCTGACAGTAAGCGGGTTCATCTTTTCCACTCCTATAATGATGCTAGAAAACATACAGATGTTCATGTTATTAGATGTTTAAAAATACACAAAGCATATATTTTCACAGATGAGAAAAATCTCAAATAGTTTGTAAAGGCTGAAATATCTACCCATCCGTAATAAGGGTATACAGCTTTTTCACTTCCTTCACAAGCCCTCCTGTGTGAAATATGCAAAGGAGGCTTCATTGGTACTTGGTGAAGACTTAGTCCACACACCTGTACCCTGCATTTGCCTCTAATCTCCAAACATTATTTTAGGAGAGTGCTGTTCCAGGTGGTCCGCAGAAGGCTAGGGGACGTTAACGCACTTAACCAGCTGTCATTTTGACTCTCAGCCCTTCTTGTCTAAAGAAATTAAAATTATGGACCCTCCCAAAAGACTATAGTTTATTTAAAGAGATTGCGATAATAGGCAGCAGGTAAAACACATTCAGCAACTAAGATCTCAAACTAAGAAAACTGGCTCAGCCTTACACTGAAATACAAAACCACAAATTAGTCAAAACTATCAACCAGACTTTACCATGATCAAATTAGAACA
This sequence comes from Coregonus clupeaformis, assembly GCF_020615455.1. NCBI lineage: Eukaryota > Metazoa > Chordata > Actinopteri > Salmoniformes > Salmonidae > Coregonus > Coregonus clupeaformis. The sequence continues at coordinate 101,741 of NW_025535361.1, read as the reverse complement.
CAAAACCTTGACTGAACCTTGACAAACTATCATAAAGCACATCACACCTTAACCCTCTTGTGCAGACACCTCATGAGATGGAACGGCCATTGCATATTGGGATATTGGTGGCTGTGGACTGAGAGCCTGTTTATCTTGTGCCTTTGCTTTTATTTGGCGCACTGCATCTACAGTCAGCACCTTATGGCAAGGCTATTTTCAATACGGTAGACTGCACACCAGTAGGTGCGTGTTGACGCTCCTCTGGTAACATGGCCAAGAAGAGGTCCACCTATTTTGGAAAATGGGATCTACATGAAGGGTTGCTCCAGCCAGAGCACGACTCTTCTTCGCTCTGCTGCTGCACTTGTGGGGACCTTTTCTGTCTGTCCCTCTGTGCCTCCTCTTCATCTGCCCTGTTGGTTGCTCTATTTGTCCTGTCTGTTGCTCCTCTGCAGGGCGCGCCCCAATCTGTCCTGTCTGTTGCTCCTCTGCTTGTTTGTCAGTCTGTCCTGTCTCCTGGGCCTTGTCTTGTGTTGCTCCTCTGTCTGTTGTCCTGTCGCTTTCTATCAATCGGTTCTGGCTGTTCTGTCAGTGTGTTTGTCTGTCTTTTCACTTGGCTGGTTCTTAAATAAAAATGAAAAGGTTTCGCTTTTGTCCTGGTATAGCTCTTTACGGACATCTTTGAAACCTTAAACAATTAGTAAATGGTTATGTTGGTTTAATAACTCTACTCCCAGATACAAAAACATACCCACTTCTATTGCACACACTTCGTATTTATGTTAAATTCTTTGGAATACATCTTACCTGTTCGAAATCAGCTGAGCTTACACTCACACCACACTAAATCATGTCCACACGCACAAACAAATCATTTATTTAAGATTTAAAGTTTGAAGAGAGTGAGTATTCAATTGGGATGGACATTTCATTGTTACATACCTAGTCTCAGCTCAGCTTCTTATCAGACTTCTTGAGGTAGTGACCGTTTCATCTCATGTTGACTTTCGCGCAATGGTATTCATTCTTCTGTCGCTAACTTCGGGGTGCAGCACATAAGGGTTCAGTGTGACGCCATCAGTTATCCATCTACCGCGGGAGAATGAAAAGGAACGAACCCAGTCCCTGCTAATTTTTTTGCGTGAGAAATTGGATGTGGCGTGAGTGCGTGTGAAAACAGGCAAAAACGTGTGTCACACGGCGAAAGCGTGAGAGTTGGCAGTTTGGCGTTAACACTTTGTTGATGCACAAGCAATGTGTGTGCCAATGCAAAGAAAATCGAAACCGGCATTGTAACAAATCTGATATATAATTCAGTATGAAAAAGCGCTGCACTACTTCAACAGTAAGTCGCCTGGATAAGAGCGCCTGCTAAATGACTAAAAATGTTTTTAAAATGTAAATATACTGTATCTACATGTATCTCTCTACAGAATGTAGAATATATGTTTGGAAGAGTTGGTGTTCCAGTCATTGAAGTGAGCTATGGCAGCTCTAACCTCAGGAATCAAGTATGGGAAATGCGCAATGAATAAGCCTCCAAGCCACCTTTTTTATTACTAAACCAGCCTTCTCTGAATCATGTGATAATTAACTACTCCTATACATAGACCAGGCAGGGAGCGCATGCAGTGGTGAGAGGGTCTGAAGCTTCATAGCTTTTTTGCATTGCATAATTATGTCTGCCTGTCTGTCTGACCCTTTGTGTGTCTGGTCTGCCTGTCTTCCTGTCTGTCCCTCTGTCTGTCTGTTCCTCTCCGTCCAGGTGCGTTTGGCTGTGTTGGACGGGACTCATCCGTCACTTGGTGGAAATGGCCACCGCTAACATGAACTGCTGGCAGCTATAGACTCCACAAACAGAAGACCCTACTACTCATGTTCAGTGGTCCTTTTAAAAGAAGGGATGATATCCCAGATCTCAGATTGTTGGTTGATGTCATTGGGGTGATACCTCTTTCTGTAGGCCTGTGATTGCTATTGGAGGCTCCTCTGATCAAAACTTCAAGAGACCACTGGGGCATTTCAAGAGTTTCCACAGGTACCGATTGATCAACCATGATATTTCTGACTTTTGAATATTGAAAGGGGTTGTTCCCCAGGACACAGATTAAGCCTAGTCATGGCTAAAAAGCAAACTCGATAGAGAATCTGTCTGGGAAACTGGCCCTAGTAAGAGCTTAAATTGCTGAAAGAGGAAATAATTTTGTTATTTTGTGGTCCTCTTCTCTGTCAGGAGGAGGCATGCAGATTGTAGCAGTTCTCTGCTAGGGTCTAGCGGTCTGACATGATTTCCCAGTGGTAGAGAAGGGGTGACAGTCTACTCTGACTCCCTGTGTAGTCCTCTCCATATCATTTGGTATCACCTGCAACTGTCTGTTTTCTGACCCCACCTTCCAGCTTAGCAAGGCAACTTAACTGTTTCATAAGAGCACAGCACAGCCTTGGAATTGGATCTGAATGGAAGGGGTGTTTGGTCTGTTCAAGGCAGGCACGCACTAGCACGTATGGACGCTCCAGGTGTTCCATACGTAGACATCCGGCATGGTCAATGCTAAGAATTGGCCAGGAGCAGAGCCAGGTTAGTGGCCGGAATACTGTCTTTAATCCATTTTAAAATGTATACCAATGGGTTACTGTTGAATATGTATACCTCTGAATTCACATCACCGTAGTCATTTTTATTTTGATTTTGTTATACCTTTTTTAACGCCTGAAGTGAACCAGAAATTAAATTACTTAGGAAAGATATAGCACTATATCAAAATATTCTCAACGGAAATAGTAAGCCTCGCATAGACCTTCATGGTTTATTTACATATGCACAAAGTTGCTAGGTAACATGTTTAGTGTTTGATCTATTACGTTTATTATTTCTGTCAGAGAGGTGCCCTGTAGTCCACCTCCTCCTGTGAGGTATGGCTGACCACATGGGCGTATCACAGAAGCACTGGCGTCCTGAAATGGAGCCAAACGGCCTTTACTTAATCATTGGCATAAGGGTAGGGATTAGCTTTAATAGCCAGATAATCTGGGGGAAACAGAACTAAAATCTTGCATAATTACGGCGCCAGATACTTGGATAAGGTCTAGAGGAGATGTTAAGAGAAAGATACTAACGCACTTAATGTAACTTCCACCCCTCGAACGGAAACTTCTGCAACTTTCAGGCAAGCTTATGGGCCAAATGTCCCCCCCGTTTGAAATTGAAAAGATGCGAGCACAAGCAAATCGAGATTTGTCCAAATGATTATGGGTGAAAATCAGCGCACCGAAAACAAAGTTGTCACATCCCAGTCTGTTGACAGACGCTACTTCCAGTTATGTTACGTAGCGCCTGTCCAAGAGAGATCAATAGGCCAGCTGAGACGCACTGTAACATTACATATAGCACTGTACCACGGTTCAGTTGAAAAACTGGGCTACTGCTCAGTCGAATTAAATGTTGCTGACATGGATTTCTCATTCTCACTCTGAAAGAGTGCACGTCGCTCTACATGCTGTATTTCTATTCTGAACGCTTGCACAACGCTTGCTCAGCTGAATGCAATCCCAGTTGGGTGAAGGCCGGTCTGGTGAACCGCGTGGCAGTGCCCTGTCTGTGTCCTCTTCAGGTGCAGCCCATTGAAGAGCAGAGGGGGCTCTTGAGGAAGGGAGCTGGTGAGGGGTGCGATGCCCTTCCTGCCCACCCCCCATGGGTAAAGGGGTGCTGCCTGACGATCACCCCAACTGTGTTGCTGTGCCGCCCCCAGGCCAGCCTCTCCTTCTCTCAGCTGGCATCATATCTATGTACAGACCATTGACTGTATAAGTAGGACCAAGAACTTCCTGACCATTTGAACGACCAGGAAACTCCTGAAAATCTCGTATCTATAACTAGTCTCTCCTGGTCAGGTCAGTGTCGAATGTAAACTGGTGTACAACTGAAACAACTACACTACCCTATAACTAGCCTCTTTTCATTACATTTTGTTTTGTCCTGCCTTTCTCCTCTCTTCCTATCTTCTTCCTCCCTCCCTCCTCTCCTCCTCTCCTTCCTCCTCCTCCTCCTCTTCCTATCCACTGGTCTATGGTCTTGGTGGGGACTGGGCAGGGTAGCTCTGCTCCAGTCTGATGTTGTGGTCCTACTTGGTGCAGACTCAACTGGATCCTGCACTTTGGCCTTCCCCCAGGTTTGACACCCAAGTAAAGGTCATACCAGCTACGCTGGAAGGTCACTAGTAGGGTTTCCTTTTTTCCTTCTTTTTTTCGGATTCCAGATTTTCTGTTTATTCCGTCTCTGATTTCTGGAATCTTCCAACAGGGATTTCTGGGAATTTTTGGGAAAGTAACTGTAATTTTGCAACCCTAGTCAGCAGGTCATTTCACAGTGAACTACAGTTCATTGTAACCAGGTATAAAGGTATTTGACCAGTTCTATTGGATTTAGTCTATCAATTATATAGCTTCTCTATAAGTCTTTGTGGTCTCTCCAAAAATGTCATGGCTGTCTTAGAGCTAAAGTACAGATCTATATTTAGGCACTAGGGCCCGGAGGGGGGGTATATGGCCAATATACCATGTCTAGGGGCTGTTCTTAAGCACGATGCAACGCGTGAGTGCCTCGATACAGCCCTTTAGCTGTGGATAATTATGCCCTATACCACAAACCCCAGAGGTGCCTTTATTGCTAATATAAACTGAAGCCCAACGTAATTCGAACAGCCAAACATACATTTCAAATCAAAAATCAAATTACTGATGGCCACATGCGCTGAAATACACAAAACAGGTGCAGACATTATAGTGAAATGCTTACTTAAAGCCCTTAACTAATAGTGATTTATTTTAAATAAAAAATTAAAAATAAAACAACAACAAACAAAAAAGTGTTGAGAAAAAAAGAGCAGAAGTAAAATAAAATAACAAAGATAGGGAGGCTGTATATACAGGGGGTACCGCGCAGAGTCAATGTGCGGGGCAACCAAGGCTAGTTGGAGGTAGTTGAAGTAATATGTACATGTGGGTAGAGTTAAAGTGACTATGCATAAATAATTAACAGAGTAGCAGCAGTCGTATAAAGGATGCGGTGGGGGCAGGTGCAAGAAGTCCGGGTAGCACAGCGATTAGAAGTGTTCAGGAGTCTTGTAGGCTTGGGGTAGAAGCTGTTGAGAAGCCTTTGACCTAGACTTGCACTGCGGGTACCGTTTGGTCGTGTGGCGGAAGAGAACAGCCCATGACTAGGAGGCTGGAGTCTTGAAATTTTTTCCTCTGGACACCGCCGAGAAATTGGATGACAGGAAACTTGGCCCCAGTGATGTGATGGGCACGACGCACTACCCTCTGTAGTAAGCCTTATAGCTCGGAGGCCAAGCAGTTGCCATACCAGCAGGCGATGCAACCAGTCAGATGCTTTCAATTGGTGCAGCTGTATAATTTTTTTGAGGATCTGAGGACCCATGGAAGTCCAAATCTTTTCAATCTCCTGAGGGGAATAGGCTTTGTCGTGCCTCTCTCACTGACTGTCTTGGTGTGTTTGGACCATGATGAGTTCCACTGTGATGTGGACACCAAGGAACTTGGAAGCTCTCTCAACATGTTCCACTACAGCTTCCCGCCGATGAGAATGGGGGCGCGCTCAGTCCTCTTTTTCTTTTTCCCTGTAGTCCACGTAAATCGCCCCTCTGTCTTGGTCACGTTGAGGGAGAGGTTGTTATCCCGGCACCACAGCCGCACAGGTCTCCTGACCTCCTCCCCAACGTGACCCATGTTGTACGGTGAGACACCCCACAGCTTTCAGCCAATCACAGCATCCAGGGCCCGAGCCGCCCGCTTTATAAAAGGGAACGTGTGTGGTGTGTCAGCCGTTAGCATTATGTGGTGCAGTGCCTGGGTTATTTCTGTTGTGTTTAGCTTGAGGTTTGGGCTACTCCTCCAGCTGCTGTTATATGTGTCCGACGGCGCCTTCCTGTCGGTGTCGTGCTGCTGGATGTTGTAGTAACGCTCCACATACTGCTATTTGGTGTCAAGGTCAATGCCGAGGTTGATCTGCGTGTGAGGAGATGGGGGAACAACGTGCAACCTGGGCTGCTGCTCTCCGGGGACATCAATACTGGTTGTCAAGCAGGTAAAACACAACACAGTCCCGGGGACTGGAGATCCTGGTTGAATCCGGGCTCTGTCGTAGCCGTCAGCGCTTACTGGAAGACCCATGGGCGGCGGCACAATTGGACCACAGCGTCGCCTAGGCTAGTGGAGGGCACGGCCGGCCCAGTTTAGAGAGAGCATGGTGTTTGCAAACTGCCAGGGTTGTGGGTTTGATTCTCACGGGGGTGCGGAAAAAGAAGTAACGATATGCACTAGACGTAAGTGCTCTGGATAAGAGCGCTTGCTTAATGACTTAAACAAAATGTAGAGGGGCCCTCTAAAGTGTCCCCAAACGCATGAGTGCGCTGACTGTGGAAGCACCAATCACTGACCAAAGCTCACTGTCTGATGCACCAGCTGCAAGCACAAGTGCTTTTTCCAGGCCACAAGAGCTTTGACTGTAGTGAGGCTGGGCAGCTTCACAGAACCCTGGATGTGGACAGATCTGGCGAGGCCTCAGGAAAACTAGAAAGCCTCCGCTCTGAGGAGGGCAATGTGGGGCATTCTTATTTTTCCTCTCTGTTTATTCTTACTTTCGTGAGTCAGCACCCAAGAACAAAACAAAGCCATTTTTCAGAACACAATGAGAATTACTCAGAATGACAGATTGTTTTACACCACTAGTGCTAGTACAGGATAAAGCTGAGCTGAAGGGGATGTTAGATAGTGGGTCCATGGCTACTACTCACGCGAGCAGATATTGTGCACCTCGGTTGAGGGAGGCAGAGAGTGGTAGAGGGGAACTTTCTAGCTCCTTCAGACATCATCCGGTGGGTTGTGGTGGGAACAAACTAGCCCAGGTGGGCATGTGTGTGACTTAAAAATTCAACTTTATGGCTTCTGTTATGTAGTCCTAGTGGCTATTGTTGATGGGCAGGTTGAGTGAACTCATTGTGGGAAATCTAATGTGTTGGAAGTCTCTGGATTAGACAGTGAGTTTCTAAGCTCACGCAGGTGCCCGAGAGCTGGGCTGCACCCAAGGGCTAACCTATTGGTGTTGTCTCTTCGTGTACAGGTATGTCATTTATTTTGTCAGAATTATGTTTGTATATCATTTTACTTGTATTGTATAGTGTATTTTTAGGCACTGAATGTGTGCATGCAGCACCTGTTCTCTTTTGCCTGACCTTCAACTAGCAAGGTGCCCGAGCTGTGGCTGCACCAAGAGCTAACATATTGTGTGTTGTCTCTTCGTAGTGCAGGTCTGAATAAAAATTATCCAACCATCAGAATTCCAGTTGTGGCAGTGTCCTAATTACGTGACCTGCCGACTGGTCAGCTCAAGCCGACCGCCGAGCTGTGCATGTGGATGAGGTGCGCACTCCGCATGTGAATTTGTTGATGGCTTACTGTAAGTGAATATATACTGTAAACAGTGAAAGTGAATGTAGCGTATATTCATTAGATACAGGTATTCGTGCTTATTTGTATGTTTTGGATGAATTTGTTTTTTGCATTTATTTTTTGGGGTATTTGAATGCACTAAATTACATTGTATTTGAGTGCTCTGTTGAGCCATGGAAGATTCTCAAATCCATAAGACGTGTTATGCTGGGGATTTTAGTGTGGGTAGAGGGAGGGGGTGTCCTTCCATTTACACCAATTGTACAGTCAGCTCCTGGGAGTAGAGCGTTTGCTAGTCCTGAGTTTGCAAGCACTGGAGGGGTAGGCTGTTTGTTCCACCCGACCAGGTATCCCACCCTCTGTCTTTTGATGTACCATCATCCACAGTACTCGGTGATAATGGGGACCCTCAGTCAGCTTAGTGACCTTATTAAGCAGATTGGTTCAGAGATAGGAGAATCTATCAGAGCGAGTTTACGCAGCCTGGGGTTTCAAGTCTTTCTGCCCGTCCCCTCACCAACCCCAGCAGTTTCCCTGCCTGAGCAGTGTGGGGTCAACCTTTATTGATGGTCCAAGCTGAATCTGGTTGTGAAGTCAGATGTTAGTGCTCCACCTCTTTTTAGGGGTGATGGCTCAGATAAGTACTCTGTCCTGGAGTGGGAGGAGTTAATGGAAGTCTACCGAGAGAAGAGGGGTTACACTGGGTTCTGGGAATGTTGGGGAGGTGATGTCTAGGCTCATGGGGAGGGCACGGGATGTGACCAAAGTCTGGAAGCGTAACAACCTTGTTGTCACAGATGTTAAGGCGGTGTTCAGTGTTTTCAAGCAACACTTTGGGGATACTGTCTGCTCAGGTATGCCATTAGCTGATTTCCTATTCAATCAAACCATATGCTAATGAGGTCCAATAGATTTCTGGATTAGTTTAACAAAGCTGCAGAGGCAGCCGAACAGTACTGAGTGAGGGCAGGACCTTACCCAATCGGTGCTCAGGAGTTGGCAGTCATGTTTGCTTACGCAACTGTCCTGATAAAGAGTTGGCCCAAGTGTTCAAGAGCAAACCCATTCGTGACTGGAAGCCAGTGAGGGTAATTAGGATCGGTTGGATGAACTGTTAAGGGAACGTAAAGCATGTAGAACACAACTTTCACAGCAGGTTGCTGCTGTTTTGACTGCCCTCAGGAGGGAGTGGGTCCTGTGAAAAACAGCAGCAACCTGCTGTGAAAGTTGTGTTCTACATGCTTTACGTTCCCTTCACAGTTCATCCAACCGATCCTGTACCTCACTGTGTCATCTTTTTCTCAATGTGGCCGTGAACCAGACCAGGCACCATCTGTATCTGAGGGTGGGACATTAAAGGAAGTTTGACTTTGTTAGAGAAGGCTCTGGTCAGCAATACTCTCAGCAATACTCAGTCTGTGAGTGGCGCAGTGGTCTAAGGCACTACTCATCGCAGTGCTAGCTGTGCCACTAGAGATCCTGGTTTGAATCCAGGCTCTGTCGTAGCCGGCCGGATGAGACCCATGGGGCGGCGCGCAATTGGCCCAGCGTCGTCCAGGGTAGGGGAGGGAAATGGCCAGCCTGTTCAGTAGAGGGCGTGGTGTTTGCAACGCCAGGGTTGTGGGTTCATTCCCACGGGGGTATGAAAGTATGTAGCCTAGTTGCCATGTAGCCTAGTTGCAGTATATAGCCTAGTTGCAGATATGTAGCCTAGTTGCTGTATATAGCCTAGTGCAGTATGTAGCCTAGTTGCAGCACGAGCCCAGTTGCAGTATGTAGCCTAGTTGCAGTATGCAAGCTGGTGCAGTATGTAGCCTAGTTGCAGGATGTAGCTGGTGCAGTGTAGCCTAGTTGCAGTACTAGCCCGAAGTTGCATGTAGCCTGTTGCAGCACGAGCCCAGCTGCGCACGAGGCTGAGCATGTAGCCCAGTTTGTAGCACTCAGTGCAGTACGTAGCCCAGTGCAGTGTAACCAGTTGCACTAGCCTAGTTGCAGCAGAGCCTAGTTGCAGGATGTAGCCTAGTTGCAGTATGTAGCCTAGTTGCAGGGATGTAGCCTAGTTGCAGTATGTAGCCTAGTTGCAGGATGTACCCTAGTCGGTATGCTGGCTAGTTGCAGGATGTAGCCTAGTTGCAGCATGTAAGCCTAGTTGCAGGATGTGGCCCAGTTGGTGCATGAGCCTAGTTCAATTAGCCTAGTTGCACGTAGCCCATTGCAGGATGTAGTTTTAGCTGCAGTATGTAGCCCAGTTGCAGGATGTAGCCTAGTTGCAGGATGTAGCCCAGTTGCAGGATGTAGCCCTAGTTGGCAGTGACGTAGCCTGGTGCGGATGTAGCAGCGATGTAGCCTAGTTGCAGCGTGAGCCTAGTTGCAGTATGGCAGTGCGGTATGTTGCCTAGTTGCAGATGTAGCCCTAGTTGCAGGTACGTAGCCCAGATGACCGTACGAGCCTAGTTGCAGCACGAGCCCAGTGCAGTATGTGCTGCAGGATGTAGCCTAGTTGCAGTACGTAGTCTAGTGGCACGGTACGTCTAGTTGCAGTACGTAGTCTAGTTGCAGTCGTAGCCTAGTTGCAGTATGTAGCCCAGTTACAGATGTGTAGCCTAGTTACAGTATGCAGCCGTTGGGTGCATGTAGCCTAGGCTATGCATGCCTGTTGCAGTACAGTAGCCTAGTTGCTGTAGTGTAGCCTAGTTGCAGGATGCAGCTTAGTTGCAGATGTAGCCTAGTTGCTGTACGTAGCCTAGTTGCGGGATGTAGCCTAGTTGCATGCACGAGCCTAGCTGTTGCATCGTAGCCTAGTTGCAGGATGCAGCTTAGTTGCAGGATGTAGCCGTTGCAGCAATGGCCTTTGCGGCACGTAGCCAGTTGCAGTATGTAGCCCAGTTGCAGTACGAAGCCCCAGTTGCAGTACGAGCCTAGTTTTGCACGTAGCCCAGCTGCAGGGCGTAGCGCTGCATACGAGCCGAGCTGCAGCACGTAGCCGAGTTGCAGTATGTACCAGTTGAGTATGCTAGCTGCGGCATACGTAGCCGTAGTGCAGCACGAGCCGCTTGCAGGACGAGCCCAGTTGCACGAGCCTAGTTGCAGTAAGAGCCTCGATTGCAGTATGTAGCCCAGTTGCAGTATGTAGCTCAGTTGCAGTACATAGCCTAGTTGCAGTACGTAGCCTAGTTGCAGTATGTAGCCTAGTTGCGCGTATGGCATGGCCTAGTTGCAGTATAGGCTAGTTAGGTCTCCTGAGTGGCGCAGTGGTCTAAGGCACTACATCCCAGTGCTAACTGTGCCACTAGAGATCCTGGTTCGAATCCAGGCTCTGTCGAGCCGTCACGTGACCGGGAGACCCATGGGGCGGCGCGCAATTGGCCCAGCGTCGTCCAGGGTAGGGGAGGGAATGGCGGGCAGGGATGTAGCTCAGTTGATAGAGCATGACGTTTGCAACGCCAGGAAGTTGTGGGTCCGATTCCCACGGGGGGCCAGTAAAAGATATGTATTCAAACTGTAAGTTGCTCTGGATAAGAGCGTCCTAAATGACTTAAATGTGAAAGTGTTAGAAATTGTTATTTTTGGAGTACCAAACAACAATCCTTCTCTGACCAATAGACAGCTAGATGCCTTTGACTTTGCCTCTCCCTGTTAGCCCGCAGAAGGATTTTATTGGATTGGAAATCTATCAATCCTCCCCTTAGCCTCTCTTTGGCCCAAAGATCTGAAGCTGTTCCTAAAATGAGAAAAAATGAAGTTACCATTCGAGGTCAACCAACTCATTTTATTCCTCCTGGGACCCGATGATATCCTATTTTGAACAGCTCCAAACACTTCCCTCCAGATTAGTACTTTTAGCCCCACCTTGAGATTACTGCTATAAGGCCTATAAAATCACTTAATCACCTGAAATTGTTAGGCTATTACATTTTTGCTTGAAGTAACGTTGTGTATACTTTGTTTTGTTTTCTGACATGTAACTCACCATTTTCCTTTCAAAATGTGTTTGGAGGCATTCTGGGGAGGGGGAGGTCAAAGGGGGGACTAAAAGGGAGAAATGTACCATGTCTTTACATGTTATCTTTCATTCATTGTGAATACAAAATATATAATTTAAAAAGGGAAGGCTTTGAAGCCAGATTTAGCTGATTTTGCTGTTTAGTTTTCCTCAACCTGTGTTTTGTTTCTCTCTCCTCTCCTGTTAGATGGTGAGGCTGCTTCTCTCTTAGAGGAGCCAACATTAATGCCTTTGACAAGAAGGATCGCCGAGCAATCCACTGGGCTGTCTTACATGGGTGATGAGTTTACCACATCATTTACATTCTGACTAATGTCCTTTATACCATGAATGAATGAATGAATGGACTGTGTGTTAGTCTCACAGCTCAGCTGTATTGAGCCACGTCTAGTGTGTTATTATGTCAGAATCATGTACTAAGTAGGTTGATTAGATGTTTTCAGTTGTACTAACATGATGTAGGTGTTGCTTATAGTGCTGTGTACCACTGTAAACTAATCTATCTCTCCCCTCTCTCTGCCTATCTCTCTGTGTTTGTGTCTGTTTCTCTCTCTTATACTATCTCTCTCTCTCTCTCTCTCTCTCTCTCTCTCTCTCTCTCTCTCTCTCTCTCTTTATCCTCCCCTCTCTACCATAGGGCGGCACATTGAGGTGGTGAAACTGCTGGCCTCTCATGGATCAGAGGTGTCCTGTAAAGACAAGAAGGCCTACACCCCTCTCCACTCTGCAGCCTCCAGTGGAATGATCAGTGTGGTCAAGTACCTCCTGGACCTTGGTGTGGATGTGAGTCAACACGCATTCAAATGTGTGGTGTTTCAGTAATAGTAATGAAGAGAGAGAGGTTAGAGCCAGTGATTTGGACCAGGGGGTTTTCATGCAACCAAGTGATAAAGAGAGAGAGGTTGGACCAGGAGTTTTCATAACCAAGTGATAAAGAGAGAGAGGTTGGACCAGGGGTTTTCATAACCAAGTAATGAAGAGAGAGGTTGGACCAGGGGGTTTTCATAACCAAGTAATGAAGAGAGAGAGGTTGGACCAGGGGGTTTTCAGAACCAAGTAATGAAGAGAGAGAGGTTGGACCAGGGGTTTTCAGAACCAAGTAATGAAGAGAGAGAGGTTGGACCAGGGGTTTTCATAACCAAGTAATGAAGAGAGAGAGGTTGGACCAGGGGTTTCATAACCAAGTAATGAAGAGAGAGAGGTTGGACCAGGGGTTTTCATAACCAAGTAATGAAGAGAGAGGTTGGACCAGGGGTTTTTCATAACCAAGTAATGAAGAGAGAGAGGTTGGACCAGGGGGGTTTTCAGAACCAAGTAATGAAGAGAGAGAGGTTGGACCAGGGGGTTTTCATAACCAAGTAATGAAGAGAGAGAGGTTGGACCAGGGGGTTTCAGAACCAAGTAATGAAGAGAGAGAGGTTGGACCAGGGGGTTTTCAGAACCAAGTAATGAAGAGAGAGAGGTTGGACCAGGGGGTTTTCAGAACCAAGTAATGAAGAGAGAGGTTGGACCAGGGGTTTTCGCAACCAAGTAATGAAGAGAGAGAGGTTGGACCAGGGGTTTCAGAACCAAGTAATGAAGAGAGAGAGGTTGGACCAGGGTTTTCATAACCAAGTAATGAAGAGAGAGAGGTTGGACCAGGGGTTTTTCAGAACCAAGTAATGAAGAGAGAGAGGTTGGACCAGGGGGTTTTCATAAACCAAGTAATGAAGAGAGAGGTTGGACCAGGGGGTTTTCATAACCAAGTAATGAAGAGAGAGGAGGTTGGACCAGGGGGTTTTCATAACCAAGTAATGAAGAGAGAGAGGTTGGACCAGGGGTTTTCATAACCAAGTAATGAAGAGAGAGAGGTTGGACCAGGGGTTTTCATAACCAAGTAATGAAGAGAGAGAGGTTGGACCAGGGGGTTTTCATAACCAAGTAATGAAGAGAGAGGAGGTTGGACCAGGGGTTTTCAGAACCAAGTAATGAAGAGAGAGAGGTTGGACCCAGGGGGTTTTCATAACCAAGTAATGAAGAGAGAGAGGTTGGACCAGGGGTTTTTCAGGAACCAAGTAATGAAGAGAGAGAGGTTGGACCAGGGGGTTTTCATAACCAAGTAATAAAGAGAGAGAGGTTGGACCAGGGTTTTTCAGAACCAAGTAATGAAGAGAGAGAGGTTGGACCAGGGGGTTTTCATAACCAAGTAATGAAGAGAGAGAGGTTGGACCAGGGGTTTTCAGAACCAAGTAATGAAGAGAGAGAGGTTGGACCAGGGGTTTTCATAACCAAGTAATGTTGAGAGAGAGGTTGGACCAGGGGTTTTCAGAACCAAGTAATGTTGAGAGAGAGGTTGACCAGGGGGTTTTCAGAACCAAGTGACCTGATCAGGAATGTATTGTTTTGTTCTCCCCCCCAACCCTCTCTCTCTCTCTCCACTCTTTTCCCTCCCTTGCTCCCTCCAGATAAATTAGCCCAATGGGTACGGTAACACCCCCCTCCACGTGGCATGCTACAACGGGCAGGATGTGGTGGTGAATGAGCTGATCGAGTGCGCGACTTCAACGTGAACCAGGTGTACGAGAGGGTTTCGCCCCACTCCACTTCACGGCCGCCTGCGCCATGGGGCGCTCTGCCTGGAGCTGCTGGTGGCAACGGGCCCCTACAACATCAAGGTGAGGAGACCGGATGACCAACACTGTGTCTGAACTAAATAACACCCTATTCCTTATGTAGTACTACTTTTGACCAGGGGGCCCATAGAGCAAGGAGCCGTGATGACACTGCCTGTGTCCCAAATGGCACCTGTTCCCTTTATAAGTACACTACTTTGGTTCAAAAGTAGTGTACTTATAAATAGGAGTGCCATTAGGGACGCACACACTGAGCAGCACATGGCTTAGTATTTGGCCTGGTCTACATTCAAATACCAATGGAATAGGCCTAACAATGCAAACTAAATGCAATCAAGCGCTCCTCCAATACGTGTTTGATTTTGCCTGTGGTCAGCAGCACAGACTGCCGTGTGAACCATCTTTGTCTTTCTATCTGCAGAGTAAAGATGGAAAGACCCCCTCCACATGACGGCCATCCACGGACGCTTCTCCAGAGATCTCTAAGCCATCATCCAGAATGGTGAGTCGCTGTGAATGCTCTCAACTGAATATATATGAACCAGTAGGCTCTTCAGCATTGTCTTTAGTCTTCAAACCATGATTCACTGGCACAGAGCAATGTTACTTGCAATGTGGTTGAACATGAAGCTTCATGAGGCCTCTAGGGTCAAGTGGTTGACGTGTGTGTGTGTCTGTGTGTGTGTCTGTGTGTGTGTGTGTGTGTCTGTGTGTGTGTCTGTGTGTGTGTCTGTGTGTGTCTGTGTGTGTGTCTGTGTGTGTCTGTGTGTGTCTGTGTGTGTGTCTGTGTGTGTGTCTGTGTGTGTGTCTGTGTGTGTGTCTGTGTGTGTCTGTGTGTGTCTGTGTGTGTCTGTGTGTGTCTGTGTGTCTGTGTGTGTGTGTGTTCTGTAGGTGCTGAGATCGACTGTGAAGATAAGAATGGAAACACACCTCTGCACATCTCTGCTCGCTTATGGCCATGAGTTACTCATCAATACACTCATCACGAACGCAGCTGACACAGCCAAGTGAGAACACACACAGTTTCCAGCAAAATGCAACATGCATCTGCAATTCTGTCATTGACCGAATTCCCGCTTAGAGACTATGCTCAACACATTGTGGTGTGTGGGGGTTGATAGACAGGCATTGCAGCATGCTGATGTGTTGATCTGCTGTGGGGTTTAATGAGGACTGTGATGTGGTGCTGTTTCCAATCTTAGCTGAATCAACTGTAAGTCGCTCACCTTGGGATAAGAGTGTTCGCTTAAAGTCTCAAATGTAAAAATTTGTTTGCAGGCGAGGCGTCCATGGGATGTTCCCCCTCCACCTGTCTGCTCTCAGTGGGTTCTCTGACTGCCGTCGGAAGCTCCTCCATCAGGCTTTGATATAGACACCCCTGACGACTTTGGAAGGACCTGTTTACATGCTGCAGCAGCTGTTGGGTGAGTGGACTGTCCAGGCTTTACACCAAGGAATATTTAGTTCATGAACTGGAAAGCCACCAGAAAGAACAAACACATATTCACACTCTTACATTTCACATTGTTTAGCAGTATTAAAAAATCGTATAGATCATTAGTGCGTGTATCATTTCTGTATAATGTGGTTCCATGCCATGGTGGTATTGACTTGCGCTCTGGTCTAAATTGTCTTTATATCTTCTTGAAAGAGAAGAGAAACCTGCGAACTAGTCTTGCTAGTATCACTTTTTATTATTGCTTTTATTAGCATTAGAAAACAGTGATACTAGCAAGAGCAGGGTACGGGTTTCTCTTTCTTTAAGGTTCTCATTGTTACCATCCACCTGATAGCTCAGATGTGAAAGGGCCTTTCTGAACTTGATATCTTGTTACCATCCACCTGATAGCTCAGATGTACGAGAGCCTTTCTGAACTTGATATCTTGTTACCATCCACCTGATAGCTCAGATGTGAAAGGGCCTTTCTGAACTTGATATCTTGTTACCATCCACCTGATAGCTCAGATGTACGAGAGCCTTTCTGAACTTGATATCTTGTTACCATTCACCTGATAGCTCAGATGTACGAGGGCCTTTCTGAACTTGATATCTTGTTACCATCCACCTGATAGCTCAGATGTACGAGAGCCTTTCTGAACTTGATATCTTGTTACCATTCACCTGATAGCTCAGATGTACGAGGGCCTTTCTGAACTTGATATCTTGTTACCAGGAACCTGGACTGTCTGAATCTGCTGCTCAACACAGGGGCAGACTTCAACAGAAAGGACAGCTTCGGAAGGTCTGTCTGTGGCATCAAATAACTTTCATATGTGATCTTTATGATAATGGGGAATATAGTATAGGGGCATATAGGAATTATTATGGGAAATATTGGGCGGCAGGTAGCCCAGCGGTTAAGAGCGTTGAATACAGTAACCGAAAGGTTGCTGGTTCAAATCCCCTAGCTGACTAGGTGAAAAATGTGTGTATGTGCACTGCAGCAAAGGCACTTAACCTAATTGCTCCTGTAAGTCGCACTGGATAAGAGTGTCTGCTAAATGACGTAAATGTAAAATGTAAATGTTTTACAGCTCCAATAAGCTGTTTCTGTTGTTGATGTTGAATGGTTTCTGTGCTCTTTCTAGGAGTCCTCTGCATTATGCGGCAGCCAATTGTAACTACCAGTGTCTGTTTGCCTTGGTGGGGTCTGGGGCCAGTGTGAACGATCTGTATAAAAGGGTTGCACCCCGCTCCACTACGCTGCTGCCTCCCGACACAGACGGAAAGTACGTCTCACACTCTCTTACTGTTGTGTGTGTTGTGGTGCCACCGACCTTTCACATTTCACTGTAGTCTGGAGAGTATGTTGTGGTGCCATGACCTTTCACATTTCACTGTAGTCTGGAGAGTATGTTGTGGTGCCATGACCTTTCACATTTCACTGTAGTCTGGAGAGTATGTTGTGGTGCCATGACCTTTCACATTTCACTGTAGTCTGGAGAGTATGTTGTGGTGCCATGACCTTTCACATTTCACTGTAGTCTGGAGAGTATGTTGTGGTGCCATGACCTTTCCATTTCACTGTAGTCTGAGAGTATGTTGTGGTGCCATGACCTTTCACATTTCACTGTAGTCTGGAGAGTATGTTGTGGTGCCATGACCTTTCACATTTCACTGTAGTCTGGAGAGTATGTTGTGGTGCCATGACCTTTCACATTTCACTGTAGTCTAGAGTATGTTGTGGTGCCATGACCTTTCACATTTCACTGTAGTCTAGAGTATGTTGTGGTGCCATGACCTTTCACATTTCACTGTAGTCTAGAGTATGTTGTTGGCCGTGTTTGAATACATACTAGTGTTAAATCTGCAGTGTGAAAGCTTGGCCACGTCTCCTTTGGGAAAGTGTCTCTGCTTGCTTATCTGTCTGTCTTGATGTTGGTATAATGATTAGTGAACTCTTGACCTCTGACCTCTAGGTGTCTGGAATATTTGCTGCGAAACGACGCTAACCCAGGGATCAGGGACAATCAGGGCTACAACGCAGTCCATTACGCGTCTGCGTACGGACACCAACTCTGTCTGGAGCTGGTGAGTCAGAACCACAGGGGACTAGACGCCCTGCATTCACAGACCATTTTGTCTGCGTCCCAAATGGATGTAGGGGCCCATAGGGCTCTGGTCAAAAGTAATGCACTATATAGGAATAGGGTGCCATTTGGGACAGACGTTGATATTCAGTAGGTTTTAAGGTGTGGTTGCATGTTTGTCGTGCCGCATCGTCACTCTTGATGTTCTTTTCCAGATTGCAAGTGAAACACCTTTAGATGTGGTGGGCACCAGTTGGTTACTTTTCCTCACACTAGCTTGTTTAAGATACGAATGCAACACCCCAGTATGTCTGCAGGGGCTGGACACTGAGATTTACAACATGAAACATGCTACTAGACTAACCTTCAAAGTAAATATGTTACAAGTCTAAACTGGCCCGTCCTTGTCTTTCCCCAGCTAATGGAAACCTCAGGGACAGACATCCTGAAACGACTCTGATGTCAGAGCTCCCATCAGCCCCCTACACTTAGCTGTGAGTAAAGCCTACCTGCTCCTGTAGGGGGTCCCAGCACATGACAAATGGCACCCTATTCCTATTTAGTGCCCTACTTTTGACCAGAACCTTATGGGCCCAGATCAAAAGTACTGCACTACATGGGAAATAGGGTGCTATCTGGGATGCAGGCATGGTGTTGTTTTTCCACCAAAAGTTGATTGTCCAGACACTCACACACCATGTTCCTATCTGTTCCTGATTAGTGTAAAATACATGCATATTTTGACACGGTGATGATGAGGATGATTTCCTTATTTTGCCATTTGAGTTAATCAACCTCCAACAGAGGAGTAGTGTGTTTGTTTCTAAATCTCTCGCTTGGCAGGGACCTTCGATGTTGATGCTGGTGCGGAGAAAAAAATGGGCACCCGATTTGAGAGACACTGGTCTACTTTAGAGGTCTAGGATTGTTTCTGTTCAGGCATACCACTGGTCTACTATAGGACATTTATTATATTAGGAGTGTATATCTGTTCTGGCATACCACTGGTCTACTATAGGACATTGATTATATTAGGAGTGTATATCTGTTCTGGCATACCACTGGACTTTGCTTCAGACTGTGTGTTTGTTTCCATTCAGGCGTACCACGGCCACCACCATGCTATGGAGGTCCTGGTTCAGTCTCTGCTGGATCTAGACGTGAGGAACAGCCAGGGGCGCACCCCTCTGGACCTGGCTGCCTTTAAAGGCCATGTGGAGTGTGTTGACGTCCTCATCAACCTGGGAGCCTCCATCCTGGTTAAAGACTTCACCCTGAAGAGGACCCCCATCCACGCTGCAGGTACGCATAGGATATTACATTTACATTTTAGTCATTTAGCAGACGCTCTTATCCAGAGCGACTTACAGGAGCAATTAGGGTTAAGTGCCTTGCTCAAGGGCACATCGACAGATTTTTCACCTAGTCGGCTCGGGGATTAGAACCTGCGACCTTTCGGTTACTGGCACAACGCTCTTACCCACTAAGTAAGACCTAGAGATTCTGTCATTCAAAAGTTTTCCTTACCAAGATGGACATTTGTTTGGTCATGTTGCTAGGATGCCAATGTCCACTCTAGGGATATTATATAGCATAGTGTGAAAATGCCCACTACACACTGATCTAAGGTCATTTTTTGTCATTATTGCTGAGGATCTGGGAGGGTAAGCTGATCCTAGATCAGTGCACAGGGACTTCTATCCAGACACAGCTAGCAGGTGACAGGCTTCGGAGGCCTCAGCCCCCAAAATGTTTTATTATCTGCTGTGTTAACATCATGAGGATGTCATCTACCAATACCACTGTTCTAGAAATCTGTCTGTTCATGTGAAGGTAATAGTCGTCCACGCAATCAGCTCATATCCTCTCTGTTTAGCCTCCTCCCGCTACCAACGGTCAATCATCTCACATTCTTATATCCTCTCTGTTTATCCTCCTCTAGCTACCAACGGTCAATCATCTCACATTCTTATATCCTCTCTGTTTATCCTCCTCTAGCTACCAACGGTCAATCATCTCACATTCTCTATATCCTCTGTTTATCCTCCTCTAGCTACCAACGGTCAATCATCTCACATTCTCTATATCCTCTCTGTTTATCCTCCTCTAGCTACCAACGGTCAATCATCTCACATTCTTATATCCTCTCTCTGTTTATCCTCCTCTAGCTTCTAACGGTCAATCATCTCACATTCTCTTATATCCTCTCTGTTTATCCTCCCTCTAGCTACCAACGGTCAATCATCTCACATTCTTATATCCTCTCTGTTTATCCTCCTCTAGCTACCAACGGTGATTCGGAGTGTTTGCGTTTGCTGATTGGAATGCTGACCTCCAGAGTGCAGTGACGTTCAAACGGGAATGGACAGTAAGTCAATTGGGTTTTGGATACAATTCCTGAAATAAAGAGATTTTGACACTAGGTCTCATGCTCCAAATGGCACCCTATGCCCTACTTGGTGCACTACTTTAAACCAGAACCCTATGGGCTCAGGTCAAAAGTAGTGTACCATATAGGGAATAGGTTGCCATTTGGGACTCAACCTGGTTATTACCAGTTTGTAATACGACCTTGTTGTCTTGTGTATCAGAACCCCTCTGATGCTGTCGGTGCTGAGCGGACACACAGACTGTTTGTACTCACTGCTCAACAAGGGAGCCAGCGTAGAAGCCAAAGACAAGTGGGGCAGAACAGCGCTACACAGAGGGGTGAGGAGGAGAGCTGGCTGTACTACGCTCACACACAGAAAGAGACGGGGGAGGCTCAAATATACATATTATCTTCAGAAAAAGTAGTTGTCCATGGGTAGTGGTGTATTCATCCCTGTAGGGGACCTGCCTCAGACATCATTTGTAATAATTGATGATTCCTTATTATATCATTGATTATTAGTTATTTCAAATCCATTGTTGTCTCCCCGCCCTTCCTCCCAGGCGATGACGGGTCATGAGGAGTGTGTGGAGGCCCTGCTGCAGCACAGCGCCAGCTTCCTGGTTCGGGACTGTAAGGGCGGACCCCTGTCCACCTGGCGGCGGCATCCGGACACATCGGGGTGCTGGGGGGGCTCCACACGCCCGCCCAGTCAGTGGAGACCCTCCCCGTCCTCACAGACAACCAGGGCTGCACGCCACTACACTGGGCCTGCTACAACGGTACGTACTGGACTAACAGAACACTAGATCTTTTCTGATTTTCTCTCTTCAGCACCGTAAACATGTCCCTGAATTAGGCAGGCCATACAACGTGTACGTACTGACTAACTGGACTGTAGCTCTGTTCTCTCCTCCATGAAGTGTACACTCATTCACTCCCTCTTGTGGCTTGAAAAGCATTCGATTGGTGTGGACGGAGCCATGTGGGGAAATGAACAAGACTACAACAGAATTAGGGGTTATGACTCTCAGTGGAGGACCTTACACTGAAACAGGACTTTGTCAGGGATTGACATAGCATATGTTGTAGCTAAAACATCTTTTGTGACTTCACCATTGTCAGATGTGTAGCTTTCTCTGAGAGTATTGTTGTGGTCTGCAGCGACGTCATCTTTTTCCTGAATGAATCAATCTTCCACTAGGCCATGACACGTGTGTAGAGGTGCTGCTGGAACAGGAGGTTTTCCACAAGACCGAGGGCAACTCGTTCAGCCCTGCAGAGATGCTGATTGACACTCTGGGGCCGGCCATTGTCAACGCCACTGACACCAAGAACCGGTAACTACAGCACATGACAAAGTCCTTTTCTTCTGAAGAATAATGTTGTCTGGGGAATAAAATGACCTCTGGGGGTTGGATGAGGGATTGTAGATTACTTTAATACATCTATTAGTGATTTATATTTCTATGGTATAAACAGGGTTAATTGAACAAACTTGTTTATAACAGTCCTACATTATGTCGAGTGAAATAAGTTTCCTCTCTCTCCAGGACCCCCTGCATGCGGCGAGCTTTCACGGACCACGTGGAGTGTCTTCAGCTGCTGCTAGGCCACAACCGCCCAGGTCAACTCCCCGATGCCTCCGGGAAGACCCTCCCCTCATGATGGCTGCTGAGAACGGACAAACCAACGCTGTCGGTCACGCAGCCCCTCTCCCTCCGCTTTGCCTCGCCCAGCCGGCTTAAGTTCAACATGTCTGTTTTACATTTTAATAAGTCAGCTAATTTCCTAATTGAGTTTCTTTATGTTTCTCTGTCTGTGTCAGAGCTGTTGATGAGCAGTGCCAAAGCAGAGCTCACCCTGCAGGATGCAGTCAAGAACACTGCTCTTCATCTGGCCTGCAGTAAGGTGAGCATCCCCACATGAAGATGACGTTCATCTGAACAGTTGGCTCTCTCTGGTTAAAATTTTGGTCTGACATGTTTGACTCTAGTTTTTAAAGGGGCATGAAACCAGTGCTTTGTTGATATTGGAGAAGATTACAGACAGGAACCTCATCAACTCGACTAACGCAGCCTTACAGACGTACGTATGGTTCAGCTGTATTAATTGGGCCAGAAGAATTGGTCCTCTGTAGCTCAGCTGGTAGAGCACGGCGCTTGTGACGCCAAGGTAGTGGGTTCGATCCCCGGGACCACCCATACACAAAAAAATGTATGCACGCATGACTGTAAGTCGCTTTGGATAAAAGCATCTGCTAAATGGCATATTATAATTATATAATTAGAAGAAGTGCACTATATAGGGAATAGTCTGTCATTTGGGAGGTATCCTCATTTGCTGCTGGCTAATCTGACGGTACTTTCTCCTCAGGTCGTTACACGTTGCAGCCAGAAATGGTCTGACGGTGGTGGTTCAGGAGCTACTAGTGAAGGGTGCTAGCGTGCTCGCAGTCGATGAGAATGGTAAGATCCATAACGCTAACACCGTTTTCTTCTGTACTTCTCTTCTCAATGTGTCCACAAATGTTTCTCTCTAGTCCACTGCTTGGTTGTTGTCTTAACTTTGTATCTCCTAGCCTGCTGTTATTTCATGTTTTTCACCAAAAGTGTTGTAGTAAACGGTGATGCTCCTGAAGTGACCCTCTGCTGTTCTGTTTGAACCCCTCAGGTTACACGCCTGCCTTGGCCTGCGCCCCCAACAAAGACGTGGCGGACTGCCTGGCGCTGATTCTGGCCACCATGATGCCCGTGTCTCCCTGCAACCCGGCGCCCAGCCTGTCCTTCAGTGCCATTAACCACTACACCACCAGCCCCTCCAAGAGTGTGACCTTCGACAGCCTGCCCGTGCTGCGCAGCGAGCACAGCTCCTACTGCAGCTTCAACAACATCGGCCACCGCGAACACGATGGAGGCTTCTACAAGGATGAGGAACTCAACGACTCAGACTCAGAGACATACTGAGGGGGGTGGTGGTCGCTGCCCAGGAGGGGAGCCAAGGGCAAGGCGGATGGACAGTGAAGTGGGGCAGAGGCCACAAACAAATCCACACATACACACCGTGTCTTAAATCACCACAGCCAGCTTTGGGAGGGCACGAGCCGAGACAGTCCGCACAGGAGCCTTAAGAGTCCCGCAGAGATGGAGAGAGAGAATGGAGGGAGGGAGGGAGAGGGGGAGGCACAACAGGCTGGCTGGCCACACTCATCCTCTCATACCACCAGGTGTCCTTCCAGCAGATACTGGACTTCAGAGGAACTGCTGCTGCTATACCCCACCTTTACCTTTACCCACAAAGGTCCTAAACGGTAGAAACTGTCCAGCCAACAGACAGACGGACACCTTATGACGGCAATAACCTGTAGTCCAAGGGGATAGTAGCTATGGAGGACTAAAAGTGCCACAATTAAATAAATAAATACACCATTAAATAATTACTTAAATGTGTCATTAATTAATTCAAATTAGAATTAAATACATAAATGTGTAATTAAATGTATCATTAATTAATTCAAATACCGATTCATTTTATGTAAAATACATATATAATTATTTCACTATTTACATTTACATTTCATGATCCTGCATTGCAGTGATTCATGAATTACTTAAAACTGTCAAACTGACCCATCAAAGTCAGTGGGCGGGGCTAACGCGAATCTAGTAGAGTAGGCCAACCTGGATAGAGACAATGGAGGATCTCCGTGAACTTTCCAGGGAGTTGGTTAGAGACATTTTAAACTTAGCAGAGGATGTAGAAGCAGGACCTGCTGACATTATCCGGAATTGATTTGTCTTGGCTTGATGCAGAGGGTAACCAATCAGGCGTTAGGTTCCGCCTACCAACTTTTGATGGGTCAGTTTGACAGTTTTAAGTAATTCAGGAAGCACTCCAACGCAGGACCATGAAATGTAAATGTAAATAGTGAAATTATTATATATGTATTTTACATAAAATGAATCGGTATTTGAATTAATTAATGACACATTTAATAACACATTTATGTATTTAATTCTAATTTTAATTAATTAATGACACATTTAAGTAATTATTTAATGGTGTATTTATTTATTTAATTGTGGCACTTTTAGTCCTCCATACTGCGTTGGAGTGCTTCCTGAATTACTTAAAACTGTCAAACTGACCCATCAAAAGTTGGTAGGCGGAACCTAACGCCTGATTGGTTACCCCTCTGCATCAAGCCAAGACAAATCAATTCCGGATAATGGATTGATGCAGAGCTACTGAACACATTCCAATACACTGGGTGGCGCTATTCACCTACGTTGGTTTAGTTACACGGGTTAAACAGAACTTTCATTGCAACGGCTAAAAATCAAGAGAAGACTCGGTCCTGCTAGCCCCAATGTTGAGACGCTGTGTGAGGTGCAGGACAAAATGTCTAAAAGTTGCCCGGAGCTGCTGAGAGAAGCAGCGAATTTGATTGAGGAAGCTCTGAGCAGAAGTCCAACGGCTCGCGTGCACCGGTGACTCCGGCAGCTCAGTCACAGCAGATACCGCCGCTCAATCACGTACACCTGTCCAAGGTAAGCTAAGTAATTTCATGTTAGCCAGGTGTGCTACTATTTAATGATTCGGGACACACGTGTAGGTTAAATTAGATCGACTCGAACATGTATTTGCATGCGGTATTATGATGCTTGAGGCGTGACACGTTTATTGTTAATGGGGGAAGCATAAACCTAGCTAGTTCGCTAATCGGCTAAATGGTGTTAGCTGGCTTGAGCATCCCAAGATAGAAGTAGAGGCTGTTTTAGCTGACTGGCGACCATTGAGCTGTTACGTTTTTCTGTGTTGCAGCGGAGGTAGCAAAGCTCTTTGCGCCATATATCATTGGAGCCAGAAGGAATATGACGAGACGACCAGCACAAGTCCAAGTTAGCCAAGAAGCTACACACACACTGTCTGTTGTTTGGCTGACCACAATGCGGATAAAATTCCAAGCGTACTGTTTAAAGCTGAACTTCTTACTTCAGGACTTGGAGAGCAAAAAGTAACATTTTTCAGGTCAGTGTGAAACTAGGCATTTACCAAAAGTAAAAAAAGTTTGTACTGTCTGTGGCTTGTTGAAATTATTTGCATTTCTTTTTATAGTGACTCAAACTTAATTGGTGTTCATAGTGTCAATAATAGTTATCACAGGCTTATTTGCTTAATTTAAGGTGAGGTGAGTTATGATTTTGTTTTGTTTTTTTCTCCAGGGAATGACCACGATCCCATGGTTATAACAAATAAACTGATGGAAGTGTTTCCGAAGCTCCAACAAGGGGGAGGCTTTGAATTTCTAAAACTTGTAGGATCTACTCGCAGATCGAAATCTTGCGTTGCTTCAGTGTCCCAGCACTGGATACACCCTTGCCTATCTGAAAGATCCATCGACGATGATTGGACAGGCTACAATCTACATACGTCCACTTCAACAGGATCTACCCCTTAGATTGTGTACATACATTTACAGAGACTTAGTTTAATACATAATCAAAACAAAGATTACTGGTGACTTTTAATCATTAATTAAAACCATTTGTTGTTGTTGTTAGAGAGCTCACGTCCTGCCTCTGGTCCAGTCATCCCCTGCATCACTTGTCAGAAGGAAGTTCCCTTTCAGAGATGAAGCTGCACAGATTGAGCTGCAATGGGTATGTACTTCTTAAAGCAATGCAAAAGGTAGCATAATTTATTTTCTTTGGGAATATGTCTCTCTTATTGTTGTGCACACAAATGAGCGAGTATGACCATCATTTCAATTGTGTTAACTTCAAGGACACCCATGCAGGAATCAGAAAAGAGAACAAGAGGGAGGCCAAAGTGAAGAAAATGATAGTGAGACAGCCCTAGTCAGTGACAGTGTTCCAGTGAGGCCTGAAACATCAGCTGAGAGTGCAGTAGTACCGGCAGTGATTGTCAACGAGGAGTTGGATCGCACAGAAACAGACAGTGGTTTGTGTCATCACAATAGTGTTGCTATAAGATTGTGTGTAACTGAAAAGTTAATAGAAAGATAACACCTGTAGGATATAATTAGATAAGATAATACAGTTACAGACAATTAATAACATGCAACTGGGTTTTTCTATTTTTCTAATATTTAGTTGTAGTTGTTTAGTAGTGCTGTTTTTATGTCAACTCAGCGTTGTGACAGGTTCTGAAGATGTTGGGTCTCACGTTTTGTCAGTGAAATGAACAGAATTTTCCTCCTGTTCTGTAGAGTGAGAGGATATCTGTATATGCAGGTAACATGCCAACTCACAATATGTCTCTCTGTAATAGATAACTTTATTGTTGTTGTTTGTTTAGAATGGAAGCTTATTAAAGAACCCACTCAAGCTGCCAAAGTTTTCAAAGAGAATCTGCTAAGGGAACATGCAACTGGGAAACCACTTAGAATGAAGATGGATGTAAGGGACTCTGAAGAGGACAGGGAACGGGAGCTTCTCTTATTCTATAAACAGCAGCAAGAATGGGCATGTCCACTTCATTGTACTCTGGTTGGTAAGTAATATAACATTTATAATATAAATACATCAGTACAGTTTATACCACTCAAGTAGCTTATATGGAATTGTTAAATGGGAGAATGGAATGCACAAAATTATATAATTGATAAAAATGTTATATGTATGTATGTGAATATTGTGCACAATATACTCTTTGTTATCTGGAATAATCAATATTAAGGATGCTATTCTAGAATTACAGCCAATAGAAGTTTTTCTCCCTTTCTTGTTAAATGTTACCAAATCCAGTTACCTGTATTAGGCCGTCACTTTTTTTCCAGTGTTATTATCAGTATTTTATTTCAGGTGATGTTGCTATCGGAGAGGGAGTGATGCGGTACTTTATGACAACAATCATATCCAAACTCCAGTTTGGATTCAGTCTAGATCTTGGTAAGTATCTTACTAATTTTTTGAAGGTTAATCCATCTATAAATTGCAGAAATGTCTGTCTGTAGCGCATGTCTCTCAGTTAGTCCGATGGATTTCAAACTTGACAGGTGTCTTGCTCTGGTCACGAGTAAGTGCAGTGCCAAGTTTGACGACGTTTGGATAAACGCAAAAGATAGCGTTACATATATAGGTAAAAGAAGCACACATTGGCTTTTGCCGCTCTTGCTGCTTGCCATTCTCACACTGCATGCAACGCTGACTGAGCACCTGTTTGTGTCGTGACTCACTCTACACCGCCTCTCTCTATGCGCGCGACACACACACACGCGCATACGTACGTTCTGGTGGTTGATGAACGCGGATATGTGCTGTTTAGCGGAGGGCCGGTGGGCAATGTTTTGTGTCAGGTAAGTCTGTAGTAGGGTATACAGGGGAATTGAATTTGAAGTGGTTTGGGGTCCTTCTGTAAGTCATTTTGGGAGTAGGCTACAATTTGGTTTAAGTGAATTCTACAAGCAGCAATACCACAGGCCAAGTAATCGCCACTAGTATGATGTAATATATCTATCTATCTATCTATCTATCTATCTATCTATCTATCTATCTATCATACATTTTTATTTAATGTATTTAAGAGGTTAATTGTTGTGACTTTATTCCCTGCTTCTTGGTACTTTACAGGAGGAATGGGCCGAACACTGCTATTTGAGGGTGAACCTGACCATCTTGTTCCAGCAGCATCAGAGGCACTTATTGAAAGCAACCTCTTCCGGTTGCAGGAAGGATGTTGGGCCACACCTTTCTGCATGATGGTCCCCATGTCACAGGACTAAGTCCTGCTGTAATTCATGTACTGTTCTAAATGGGGACCCTGAAATGGCTACTGTTGTTACAGAAGACTGTCCTGATCTGCACATCAGGAGCATCATAGAACTGGTATGTAACCTAAAAGAAACTTTGCCATGTAAAAAATATTGCTTGGGCAGATATAATAACTTGTGTGGTCTTAATTCTAGCTTGAACATGAAGATCTTACACCGAACAGAAGGACACAGTTTCAGATCTTTCCATGTCTTGGGATCTTCCGGCAGTCACCAAAACAAATCGGAGATGGCTACATAACAAACTTCTACTCCATGCAGTGAGTTCCTGCTGGTTAAGTGACAGAATTCATCGCTGTACTTGTTGAAGTTATAGAATGTGTTGTGAACCCTGGCTTGTTATGTTAACACGAGAGTTTAAGTACTAGAGTTTTAATGGATTTTTATAAAGCACTTTATTGTGTTTATTAACATTTTTCCTACTGTGCCAACTTTTGTCAAATTTGGGTTAAGGATTTGGGCTGTAATATGGGTCGGTCTGTCTCTTAGGTCGTTGGGAGGACCATGCGCCAAATTAAACAGTTGAGAAAGGGACTGAAAGATGTGATGGTATGGCCCCTGCTGACATCTAGGCCGGATGTTGTACCACTTCTTTTCCCCAAAATGGCTGAAATGCAGTTCACACCCCAGGTAAGTCAGTAATTTAGTTATATTTGTGACTTAACTTGATGAATTTACGTGTATTTTCAATGACTGAGATGGATATTTTTCCATTTTTTAAGAATTTGATCTGCATAGTCCTTCACCAAAATAAGTTCTCCCTTTTTTTAAATTACAATTTTTGTTTTCTTTAAGATGCTCCTAGAAAAAATCACATGGCCAGTTGAGGACAGTGATGATGAAGACTTTGACTTAGACACCACCTGCCGCATCACTGGCTTTCTAAGGATGTTCATTGAAACAGGTATAAACCTTATTTTCTCTCTTTACAAATGCTTCTATGTCTCATGGATAGATATGTATCGTATCTGAAGATTATGCCTTTGTTAAATGTTTTGGAGGAACAAAGAATGTTGTTTTATGATCTTAGTTCAAATGTAGCGTTGGGAGGGTGATGCCCCAGGGGAGACTGGTGATTGGCCAGAAGAGGGAGTCACCCCTCTTTTTGCATTGTTTATAAATAGGGGTTAAACGATGAGACGTCAGAACGGCCATAGCAATCTGGGGAGCCGTTCTCCGGACATCGCGGGTCTGTACCTATGCTGTAACCTCGTGATTTTAATAAAAGCCTCTCACACGATGCAGCATAACGGACTCTGTGTTGACAACAATAATTGCCACCACTCATCAGATACGACATAATGGCGCCCAACGTAGGGCTGGGTTTGCGTCTCTTCCTTGTTTCAGTCAACCGCCGGCCTAACTCTCTCTGAGGCATGGCCGAAAAAGGGTGAGTGTGCTTACCGCTTCGGAGTTTGTTAGATTGGATACGACTTGTGTACACTGGAGAGATGTTCCATTTCGACCTGGCCTCGGTGGCGTTGTTGCTGGTCGACTGGAGTCTGCTAAAATGTTATTTCATTGGTAACTATAGACAATGATAATTTAGAGTGATAAGTTTATATTTCATTGGTAACGGATGGCAATGAGGATTTAGAGCATAAATTTATATTTCATTGGTAACTATGGGCAATGACAAATTTAGAGCAAAAGGAACGGTAGAAGTTTATATTTCATTGGTAACGGATGGCAATGAGGATTTAGAGCATAAATTTATATTTCATTGGTAACTATGGGCAATGATAAGGTTATAGTTCATTGGTAACGGGTGACAATGGTTGGTAAATTCAGATATGCGCATTCTTCAGGGCACTGGACCGCTTTAAGACCTCCAGTGGGGGCCATTTTAGATGTCGGGCCGACAAATCCGTTTACACGATAGAATGGGTGGACGGTGGGTTTCTTTTTTCTTAAAGAGAGCTCGGATTCATGGGGTTATCTGATTGTAATTATGATTTGACTCCTGCAGTCCGGCGAGGCTTTGATTGGGTCTGATTTCTCGGTGTAATGGTCATTAGTCCCGGTAGCAAAAACGGTAGGATAAATATGTTAAAATAATTAGGCCAGTGCAGGGTGTGGGAGTGTGGGGTAGACCGCAGTTAGCTAAAGGCTAATTGTGTTGTGTGCTGCATGCTAACGTATCCTTAGAGATTCCATTGCGATGGATTAAAGTCTCTTAAATTTGTCTCTGTGTTTAAGTCAGGTTATATGTTTTGTGAGCGCTGTTAAATGTTGTTTGACTATAAGGGGGAAATGGGAAGTTACAGCTGGCTGTTATTCTTTCTGTTTGGGGAGAGAGAGTAGAGAATCATTCTTTCACGGGGAAAAGGTATTTTTGAATGGCTGTGCGCATGCGTTTAATTTTGCGACACTACACTACAGAAAGGGGGAGTTTATGACACGAGATTAGGACACGTTTTGGTTTACGGCACTAAATCTACGACATGCGGTTGTGCTGAGCCTACAAAACAAAATGGTTGGTTAGGGTCATAGGTCCCATCTGGGGGCTGCAGGGAGACGGAGAAAATAGACAGACAGAGGAGAAATTTTGACACGATGATTCTAGTTTAAACTGCGATTGGTTAAAGATGGAACTTGTTTTGTAACCTATTGAATTTATAAATTAGATATATGGTAGCGGATTATAATAAATTGAATTAAATAATTAAATAACGGATTAAAATAAAATAATGTTTTTGAGCGATCTATTTAGTTCTGAGTTTAGTCTTAGAGTGAATAATGTAGAACGAATGAATAGTGAATGGTTGGAAATACTCAGTGATGGCATTAACTACTAAAATGTGATTCTGTGTCTCTGTTTTTTCCTGTCATATGAGTGGAGCGATACGATACGACAGGAGAGAGGAGGGGTTAACGTGTGACTGACGTGCGTCACATGACAAGGTGTGACGAGGCAGAGTCAGACGAGAGGATCAGATCAGGCTAGTGCACAAAATCATCCTAACAAGATATGTGATGTTATGACAATTTTACATAGGCTTGGCAAATACTATTTCATTAAAAATTGCATTTTGGAAGCTCTGTGTATCACTGGGGTTTGATTACAGATGTGTTGGGAATCAAGGATGGATTGAGGATTGTTCTGTAAATTTAAGATAACTTATCTGATAGAGCAAGGGGGTTATGGGAATGGTAGTATTGAAGGGTTAGAGGCTTTGTTTTTGGGGGGATTGCTTTGAAGTTGACTAACTTCATTTACTTGCATTTGATGGGTTGGGGTAAGATAGCCAACACTAATGGGATATAGGATATAGGAATAAAAATTGGTTTTAATTATTCGTGATTTTATTTGGATTTATTTGGAGTTGTTAGGGTTATATTAATAATTTAAGGGGTAAGCCTTAGGCTATACAGTCTAGAATAACATAGTTCACAATAAAGGAATTTAAAAGGGTTGATATAGGGGAAAATTGACTAAAATAGTAATTATTTAACTAAGGTAGTGTTAGGAGAGACTAATGGCAGATGTTAGTACACCTTTCTCACATACGGATTCAGCAGAAAGACATCATCCAGCAGGGTGATTATGGCATCAGAGATGAAGACGAATACAAGCAGAAACGACGATGAAGATGAATCAAAACTCCAGAAGGAAGGAAATGTGATGTCTGGAAGAGAAGAGGGAGGTAAGGAGGATGGAACTTAAAGAAGATGAGGATGATGAAGATGAGTGATGATGAAGAGGTTATGCATGGGTGGATATGACTCTGTGATCAGAAGGAAGTTGGCAAGAGAGAAACGAAGGAGACAAGAGATTCGAGTTCTGATGAAGAAAGCGATGAAGATTTGGAGATTAAAGGTGCTTTATTTTCAAGAGGAGTTTGTCCTACAAGGACTGGCATAGAAGAAAAGTAAGAAGATGATGGAAGATGATATTTCGAGGACAGAACTTAGAACTAAGGTTGAAGAATACTGATTTGTCAACGACGAGAAGGAACAGGACCAAGAAAACTGCTGAGAGAATCCCAAGAACAGGAGAAAACAACAGAGATGAAGAAGATGAAGGAGAAAGTGAAGATCACCTGTTCTAGAAGAGATGAAGGGGGGTGCATTGCTGAGAGCATCGATTAGAGAAGAAGAGAAAATAGCTAACAGTTGAAACAACCGACCATTAGAAGGGATAGTGAATAGGGGAAAACTTATCTGGGTTCAGCCTAAAGAGGTTAAACATCTACAAAGTTAAAAGGGGTGACTGTTTATTCTGGGTTACATTCTTACACTAAGAGATTTCAGGCTAGGCTAAAAGGTGTTTAGTCGTTTGCCAAGTCTGTGTGTAATGAGTCAGAAGCAGGTGGGGAACTTTCCCAATCACATATTCTACAAATTTGGTGGTAAGGGATTTTGTGAAAATTAGTGGAAAAAGTTAAATGTTATGAGAAAAAACATTAGATTAAAATAAGTTAGGAGTAGATTAGGGTTGAAGGAACTCTGAGACAGTAAGCTAAGTTTTAAAGTTAGTAGTAAGAGAGAGAGAGAACAATGGTGAATGACACTGTAGAGTAGGAAGATCAAGGTAATTATAGGTGTATTTGGTATAAGTAAAGAGTTCAAAGTCTTAGGGGAAAACTAGGAGTAAATAAGGACATTAACACTTCAGTCTATTAGAACAACAGGGAGAAGCAATTTAACTCTTTCAACATGGATAGTTATTAAAGCCATAAATATATCGCATTTGATTATAAGGGAACCAATACAGCACCAATGTTAGGGAAAAATACTTATTAGGGTTTAGGATGGGGACGTTTCTCCCATATGGAGAGATAATTATGGAGAATAAGTATTGTTATCAGGACCAGGAGTAGAAGCTGTTGCACCTAGTCAAAGGAGGGATAGTTTGTACAACGATATGAAGTGGAAGAGGTTAGGAGTGACTGTTCACTTATTTGGCGTAAGGTTACAGAGAAAGGTCAGGGAGAATATATGTGTACGTATTTAGGGCAAGCATTAGAATTTGTTCCGGTTACGAATTATTGGTTAAAGGGCTATGTAATTAATAAAGTAACGCTTATAATGGAAGAGTTGAGGTCTGTTGTAGCCTCCACAGTCATTGAGGGAGTTCAGGAGGAGTAGAACTGAATGGACAGGAGTCACTCCAACAGTAGATAATACACCGAGGATAATGGGAACTTTTGCACTAGAAGTAATTAGGGTTGATACAGCAACTAAATCAACTACGTTAATGGTAACTTTGGAAGGGATTAATGATACGATGTAGGGAGTATGGCATCGACAACAACTGTTCTGAAATTAAAGGGGGTTAGCAAGAAGGACTCAGGGGTTTATGTTACGGATGGAGAGTGCTGTCAATGATAGTACTGAATAGGTTAAAATAGGAGAACAGAGAGTAGTAGAGAGAATATAGATTCATCATGAAAGGACAGGATGAGATCTTTGATTTTGATGACAGACAGGGAGAGGTATCTGATCAGTACCGCTCGTTCTTCTGTTGTGGAAATTAGAGATATATTAACTCATTCTGTAAGATCAGTGAGGAATCTTGAAGGTCCATGTCTGTTGAGAATTCCAACACCAAACGTGTTAGACGGTCGCGCGGCCTCTATCAGGTATGGGTCAGTCTTATGATTTGTCATGACTGTGGTATTGGCAACAGTCATTGACAGATAAAATAATGTCGTTGTCAGAACAGTGGTTTAAGCCTAGGTTTAAGTAGTGTTCTTGGGTAAATGAATTACCCTATGGGAATTGTTAAATGGGAAAGGAAAATCAGGTAACAACGGAACCATGAAGTATTCAGGTGAAACATTGAGGGCTAAAAGTTGTTTTTGTTCTAATAAAACATAGGAGGTAAGGGGTATGTTTATGGGAAGAGCAGAGTGTGATGTTATATGATAACTTTGGATAAGCATGAACATAAGGTTAGAGATGACAAATATGATGTAATTTTTGTGGACCAGGTAGTAGAACAGCAGGACTTTGATGGTTAAAAGATTAGCTTTTGCCTATGACTATGGGGAATTTTAGAGATATTTAGAGGGGGTTTGTGATGATAAAGTATATTTATTCTTACATTAGGAATGGACAGGATGTGGTTACATGTCAACGTTGAAGCTTCCATATGAGGTTTTACTATTAGAAGAGGAGTAGCACCGAACACAGATCGATCTGAAATTAGAGTTCAAAATAGGATGAAAAGGGACATGTCATAGGCTTCAAGCCTAAGGGAGAAGGGCAGACTTTATTCATGGTATGGTGTAACATTTGGGAAGAGCATATTGATAAATATTAGTTATACTTTGAGTCCAGATAGTTCAGATAATATTGGGGTTATAGAGGCATTGACGGAAATAAGGGATGCATTTGGAGGATTTGGTTGCAAGATCAATTAGGCCAGTAGGGGCAGTGATGGGTCAGATTTTAGTTTCAGCTTTGATAACACTGTGTGATGTTTGTAATTGGTTACTGATCTTTGAGAAAGTTATGATATTGAGATAGGTTGGAGAATGATGCCTGGAGACAACACTCAGATGCCGGTGTTGACTGTTCCTGATCTGGAGGAAGATGGATGGACTACTGATGGATAAATATCATTTTTTTTTTCTTTTTTCTGAGTTGATTATTTTTAGATTGTTTTCCAATATTGGGGTGATTTTGATATGATTTATGAATCAAAGGGGGGAATAGGTTTATGTGATTCATACATCATTTATATATCATTTTTTAAAAATTCTTAGGTGAAATTGAGGTTTAATTTGAAAGTGTTTGTTTTGCAAAAGATACTGTTTGGTTGTTTCTTTTCTTTTCATTCCAGACGCATTTGGGGGAACATGTGGAGATTGAAATACTCAAACAAAGACAATATGAAGGGACAATATGACTGGAGGAGATGAAACAAGGAGGGTGTGGTCGATTCCATCAACAAATCCATTGGAAGTCAAGACTACGGGGAGATGAAGTGTGGTGGACTACATTCCAGTGTCGGCAATGAAATATAGACATGTGTATTACATAATTGTGTAATAGCCTCAGGGATTAATTTTTGTAGAATGATGTTTGATGTAATTGGAAACATGGGAGGATCTTAGATGTTTTTGTTTATTTCGTGAATGTTTAGGGACAGAGAGGCTAGGAAGGGAGAGTTTCATTGTACGGTCCTATGGGTTGACCAGCCGTACAATGGATGTTTATGGATAGGATTTTGTTTGCAGGGGCTTACATGTGTATTTAATTGCATCATAGTTTCAAATGCATTTACATGGTTAATGAGGTTATCTGGAGTACCGACGGTGGTTGCCTGGGGCAGAGGGACCGTGAGAGAATTTTACTGTCTTGATTGATATGGATGGATGGCTGCTGGACAGTTTTTCGCTCTTACACTCCATAGAGATTTCTTCATATGTCATAGTAATGTATTTACACTCCATAGAGATTTCTTCATATGTCATAGTAATGTATTCACACTTCATAAACAGGTATTTCATAGAAAGGTATTTACACTCTAGAGGAGAATGTGTTTGGTTTAATGTTAAAGATACTCAATAAGATAAATGGTTAATAGTCATAATCTTATTCTGTTTGTTTTCGAGACGTTTATTTCGTCCTCGAAAGGGGGAAATATCGTATCTGAAGATTATGCCTTTGTTAAATGTTTTGGAGGAACAAAGAATGTTGTTTTATGATCTTAGTTCAAATGTAGCGTTGGGAGGGTGATGCCCCAGGGGAGACTGGTGATTGGCCAGAAGAGGAGTCACCCCTCTTTTTGCATTGTTTATAAATAGGGGTTAAACGATGAGACGTCAGAACGGCCATAGCAATCTGGGGAGCCGTTCTCCGGACATCGCTGGTCTGTACCCTATGCTGTAACCTCGTGATTTTAATAAAGCCTCTCACACGATGCAGCATAACGGACTCTGTGTTGACAACAATAATTGCCACCACTCATCAGATACGACATATGATCAATTACAGTTGAACTAAATGTCTTTAATCCATTTTATGACTTTTAGCTTCATCAGGTACCCTGGCCCAGCTGCTGACATTCTGGGTTGGCTGGGAGATGCTTCCTCCTGAACTGAGAGTGATTTCTGGGGGAACCCTTCCTACGTCCTCCACATGCTTTGAAACCCTAAAGCTGCCAGCTCATTTCAAACTCTACATGGACTTTGAGAAAGCACTTGTCGCTGCCATAAAAAGTACTGGATTTGGGCTTGTTTAAGTTTTTTCAGACGTCAATTAGGGCTGGGCAATATTTTAATATTATATCTATCGTGATATAAGACTAGATATCGTCTTAAGGTGCTTTTCCATTACCAGTACCTACTTGACTCGCCTCGCCTCGACTCGCTGTGCGTCCCGTTTCCCATTGCAGATTTTAGGATTGCCTCAGCGTGGCTGGTCGTCATAGCGACTGCCGTGGGCGTGGCTTAGTAGCTTGCTTTCCCATTGACAAATCCCCGCCGCATTTCCTGGTTCTCAGTCTCCGTGAACAACATGATATCAAAGAGATAGTTAACGTTAACCGCTCCAGATTTCCCACCGTGATCACATATATATGACTCTAGAGTCGCTACTCGCTTTGTTTCTCTCACATATATATGACTAGAGTCGTCACTCTCTCACTTCTCCCTCGCTCACTAGCTACACACACACACACACACACACATATGGCGACTCGACACACACACATCACACATTACACACACCAGCGCACCAGTATAACCATCAGGCCACTTGTATGCTACGGAGAAAGCTCTGCGTGGAGCCTCCGGCAGTAAAAACCACCGCTGGCTAAACTATTTTAAAATGCTGTCTGTCGCTGGCAATGCAGTGATCAGTGACGATTCTTTCCGACCAATCAGCAGCCTGCAGGGTTTCACGTCACCTTCTCGGCTCGCCTCAGCTCGCTTGGAACCTCGACTGAGCAGGTGCTAAAAAAGTATATGTTAGCAGGTACCAGGTACTTTTTTTTCGTAATGGAAAACCAAAAAAGCGAGGCGAGGCGAGTAGGTACCATGTAATGGAAAAGCACCATTAGATTTTGAAGAAGTGTAATATCGTTACATGGTAAGTTTAGTCTTTTCCTGGTTTCAAAGGCTGCATTACAGTAAAGTGATGTCATTTTCTGAACTTACCAGACTGTTCTAGCTGTTCTATTATTTGCCTTTTACCACTTAGTCATTATATCCACAATATGATAGTTATTTATCCGAAATCTAAATGTGGAAGATATTTTGTGAATGCACCAGTTGTCAACCTTACAATATCGTTGCAATATCGACATCAAGGTGTTAGGTCAAAATGTGATATTTGATTTTCTCCATATTGCCCAGCCCTAATGTCAATGCATACACAGTTCAGATGAATTGACACAAGTTCAGTGTCTTTGAAAACATTAACACACTGTGCAGTAGTTGACTTTTTTTTCTTCCATTTACTAAAATCAAACTGTTCTGCACCTTCAGTGCTAACAGTACAGCATTCATGTTAGTCATTCTGTGGACCATAATGAGACAGGAAGCTTCAAAGAAACAGCTTTTTTTCCTTTCTTTTAAAAGGAAAGTAAACTTTCAGTTTTTCCTTGCTTGTTCTAACACAACAAATAAAAACATGGGTTGGACATCAGTCTAAGATTCTTGATAACACTTCCACAGTCTCTACATATAGTCTAAGTGCATCAGTAACAGAAACTCCTGGAGCTGGCAAAATTGCAACCTCTTCATCTGAGAGCTCACGGGCCAGCTGAACCTCGGGGACTGACACAGTGCCTCGATGAAGGCAGTGAGGTCCGTTCCAATCGATCCCATATTCTTCAGGAACCTGAATGGATGACAAGCATAATCAGTCTTGTACTTAAAACTAGTTTGACATGTCCTTACACAAGATTGTTATTTTTGGTCACCAAGGCAGTGAGAAATGAAATGTTACTTATTCAGTTTTTTTAAATAATACAGCTTTGCATAGTATGCACTGTAGAAACTACAGCTCACAGGTTGATCTTTAAAAGCTCGGGAGTTTTTAAAGAGACAATAATCTATAGTAAATGTTTCATTTAAAGTATCACATTTAGCACCATTTTTTCTCCCATAATTCCTTTGGGGAAACAATTTTAAGAAAGTGTTTAAAGTTCATTGTTAACCTCAGTAGGATCCTCCTCAGGGCCTTGCTCTCTGTAACTTCTCCAGAGTTGCTGTGGTGACTGATTCCTTTCAGTTCTAAGACCGTGAAGTTCCAAGCATCTCGAAAAGAGTCGAGGCTTTGCTGAACCAGTGGAAGGAAAATCCGGTGCAGAGCGAAAAGATGGACTTCATTGTCTGGATTCAGTGTCTCCTGATCTTCCAATGAAGTAAAGATCTGATAGAAGAGGTCCAGGGCATGTTCATAAACATCTCTCCACATCCTCTATTCTGTGTTTAGGATAAAATTGAGAAATTGTTAATTTATGACATATGCTAAAGTACATTCAACTAGTATGTTAGTTGTGTGAGCCTAGTTGCCAAACATATTTCTTTACCGCTGATTGTGGACACTTCTGCCTGTGATGTGTGAATTCCTGTCGGTACCTCTGCTTCTGATCATGAATTCTGCTACATCTGCATTCTCCCCCCTTTGTCAGACCGTACCCTTGATGGCAGCCCATACTGCTCAACAGCGGCGATAAAGCTCTGT
This sequence comes from Coregonus clupeaformis, assembly GCF_020615455.1. Classification (NCBI taxonomy): domain Eukaryota; kingdom Metazoa; phylum Chordata; class Actinopteri; order Salmoniformes; family Salmonidae; genus Coregonus; species Coregonus clupeaformis. The sequence continues at coordinate 63,336 of NW_025535361.1, read as the reverse complement.
AAGACCGTATGAGCTCTATTATTGCCGGCCACAGTCAGGTAGACCACTAAACGACTGAATCCATCCACCCCACCGTGGACAACAAATCTCCACCTGTTGCAAACACATGAAAAAAATATAACTTTATTGTATAACAATTGTAATGAAACATATAGAAAGATGCATTGTTTATCTGCTAATATCACTGACCTGATAAGCTTATGGTGGCCATCTATATGCCACAAAAGAGTTTGGGCCAGGAACAAAATACTGCCGTCGCCTTAATACACGCAGCCTCAGACGTCTCATGTAGACTCCCTCTGCATTGACTCTGCGTAAAGACTCTTGCAGTCTTGAGACTGAGGGGAGGAATTTAAAATGAATAACCACACACTCACTGGCTACTTATTTTGAGGATATAGTGGTGTCATAATAAAATAAATAATGTGTGTAAAACAGTCAACTATTACAGAACCACCACAGCTTCAAAAATGTACTTTACTGTCAGATATTGTACATATACATACATATATACATACATATATATATATATATATATATATATATATATATACTGTGATGTCACGAGAGGCTGTGTCCTGGAGGGACGTTACATCCCCCTGAGGTGGCTGCAAACCCAGACAGCTATGGCTCCATCTGCTGGTATGGTCGGGAACTCCACCCCTCTATGGCCAATCTTCCCACGCAGCTGAAACAAATGAGGAGCTGATGAGCTGAAGGTTTGGGAAGGAAGAGACACACTGAGGGAGTGTGTGGGGGTGAAGAGACACAGTCTCCAACCTGGGCTCTCTGGAGGACAAGAGTGCTGCACGTCCACTTCCATGAGGAATATAAGG
>NW_025535361.1:0-57500 GCF_020615455.1 Coregonus clupeaformis | reverse complement strand
CGCCGTGTGCTTTAACATATTCACGTTCTTCAATCACTCGGATTGACACAAAAATTACACAAAACCTTTCCAAAACGTGATAATACCTTGACTGATTTGTTATCTAACATGTTATGACGTTATTTCGATATTAGACAGTTTAAAAGTGCTTTTACATACCTGTAGTAATAAAGAGAAACGGAAAGCACAGTCCTGTCGTTTTCTTTGTTCTGAAGAATGTTGCGCGACCCCCCGGAAGTTCCTGTTCCACCCACTACCACAGAGCAACAGTGACATCTTCTTCTTCTTCTTCTGTGGGTTTTATGGCAGACTACATCCAAAAGTTGCATTGCCGCCACCAACTGGACGGTTTGAAACCACAAAATAAATGAAATAAAAAATACATCCATACTTAAAAGTGATACTAACTTACTCCACCCTAATAAAAATAGTACATTGCCAAAACAAACAAAACTCCAATTTCTTCCTTCTTTTAGTTCTCAATATCTCCCTTCTCAGGCTCTAGGACCTGAGAGAAAATATTCCATGTAACTCTTTTGCCGAGAAATCTTTCAGCCCCAGGAACCTTTCCGCCGCAACCACAATGATTCTCTAGATCTTCCTAGATATTTTCTCCACCTTGGCAGTGCCGTTAATCACCATTACGATAAAAGCCACAAAGTCATTACAGATGCATCAAGGCTGGGACCGAGAGAATGGAACCGCTTCTAACGCCAGGCCGTAAGACTGTTAAACAGCCATCACTGATTTGATTCAGAGAATATTGATGACTAGCAAATTGGCTTGTCCCAATGTGTGGATAAAAAATATATATATTATGTTGAAAGCCATGAATTGAACAAAAGCATTATATTTACTGTAAAGATAACCCCCAACAACTACAATGATTCAGTAGATCAATAATGTTACAGTACTCTAGCAGGTTTCACAGCTGCTTATGCTGACAAAACATGTAAGTGAATAGGTCAGATTTAGCTTTGTGATGCTCATTTAAGCTTCCTGTCTTGTTCAGCTTCAGAAAAACAGTAAATATGTCTCCCTTTCCTCTGCACAGTTCTCTCACAGTGAGAAACAATAGGATTACAATAGAGTGTTCTACGATATCTTGAGAATTAAGTGATGGAATGATTTTAATCTTAGCTAGTCAGAGAACTGATGAGGATTCTCACATGTATGTATTTGTTGGTGTCTATTTCGTGGCGGCTGGCCGATAGAGGGCGCTAGGGCGCCGCCCCCTTAAATAAAAATTATTTTAAAAAAATAAAAAAATAAAAAATAATAATAATAATAATAATAAAAACATCAGTATGTCAATATTTGTGTGTTTGAAATATGGAATGCACACAGTAATATGTGTAAGATATGATAGAAAATCATATTCGCAACCTTTCCTCTGCCTGTCAAACGCCTCGTCAGCTCTGGGCGATACAGAAAGTGCCCCGAGGAGGCGGGTCTACGTAGCAGTTAAGCCAATTGCTAATTTAAGATATGAATGTATGACATAAAATGTAGTCAATAAGCGATCTTAAATCGAATCCAAGGAGGCGATTATTTTACACTCCAAGCTCGCCCCTGATAAAATAAGGACCGGGGTCCAGTGACGCCATTTTTACTAGACAACAATGGCGAACGCAAGCGTTCTCCTCCAAGACCCAACCCTAACTCGGTGAAATCTCTCCTCCAAGATCCGTTTGAGAGGAGAACTTTGTCAGAGAAAGTTCGGGTGAAAGAGCTGGGCCCAGATCAACCTGACCTCTCAATCAGACAGCAGGCTAGCGAAAAGGGAAGCAGTATATGCGCGGCTTCTCCCGTAGCTGGTACACCAGGAAGGCTTGGCTAGCTGGGTGCACTGATGCTAATGCTTTATTTTGCTTTTCCGTGCTTGCTTTTTTAAACACGAGGGTCAGATTCAGCATGGACAGGTACCGGAGTGAGGGATATGAAGCACCTGTCAGAGAAGGTAAAGAAACATGAGAACACCCAGGGCACACATGGACAACTCTGTAAAGCTAGCTGTATTAGGAAGGGTGAACATTGCTACGCAGCTGGATGACGGCCACAGGATTGCGGTGAGGAAACACAATGAGGAGGTGGATAAAAACAGGCACATTCTATCCAAAATTATCGATTGTGTGAAGTTCTGTGGGGCTTTTGAGTTGGCCTTGCGTGGGCACGAGGAGACTGACTCCTCAGACAACCCCGGCATTTTCCGGGGCTTAGTGGATTTTGTTGCCTCCCTCGACAGTGTGCTGGAGGAGCACCTGAAGACAGCTACCGTTTTTAAGGGCACGTCAAAGACGATACAGAACGAGCTGTTGGACTGTATGCTGTCAATGCTTAAGGATTACATCCTGGAGGAAGTAAAGAGTGCTGATTTTATCGCCATTCAAGCTGACGAGACGACTGACGTTTCCACCCACTGCCAGTTGGTGCTTGTGTGAGTGATTATCATAGAGCCGTCACAATTATATTTGTTTTAGTATTTTAAAAGGAAAGAGAAGACACAATCAGACGTTGATAATAATGCAGGAAAGTACTACACAGTTTGTAATAATTATTCAGGTGTCCACCAGGTCAATTTCTAGAAGAGGCCTAGTTGTTATTGAATATTAACTTTATTGCTAAGTGAACAGCAGAACAAAATTATGTTGCATCCCTCTCACAAATGTAATAGAAAAAGGCTTTAAAACGTAATAACATCAGTTAATTATGTACATCACAGGTTAAAAGCAGTTACTAGACATAGTTTGTGTGTATATACACACTGTCTGTCTGTCTGTCTGTCTGTCTGTCTGTCTATATATATATATATAAGTCACTGGTTGTGTGTTGAGGGGGAATTACAGTGAGTTAAGAAGTCTGATTGCAAGTTATCAAATTAAACTTTATTTTTGGACCCAGGGCCTCAATTCCCTCTTTGTGTGGGGACAGCGCATCTGACGAGCAGCAACAGCCCATCAAGCGACGGAGGATGCTGGGACCAGGAGAACAACAGAGGTTGGCTATAGAGGTAAGTTGTGATGTAATTGTCAGTGTTTCCCACCTAGAACTTTTTTCAGGCCTGGTAGTATGTAGCCAAAACCCTGAACAATCAGCACCTTGGTAATCATATACTTGAGTTGGACATAGGCATGTGTCAGTCAGGATCACTTGCATCAAAATAGCTTAATTGCAAATTAAAGCTGATGATGTATCTTTTACAGGTATGTGATACCATCCTGAGTCATGCCAAAGAGAGGTTCTCCTTCACCCAGCACCTCATCAGCGCAACACTATTGCACGGAGAGTTGTTCCCACAACACAGTGTGAAGTTCCCGATACAGCGCTTGAAACAACCGTGGAGGCGTACCCCATGTTGAACAAGGCCAAGCTCAAAACCAAACTGTCCCTCATCTATGAGAACAGTGAGTTCAAGGCTTGTAGTGGTGCAGTGCCCCTGTACCAGTTCTTCATGGAGAACAACCTTCAGAGCACTTTCACAGAGACTGCCAGCCTCCTCAAGATCCTCATCACCACACCCATGACAACTGCTGAGTCAGAAAGGTGCTTCTCTACACTGAAAAGGATCAAGACCTTCCTGAGAAACAGCATGACACAGGATCGCCTGAACGCTCTGGCCATGCTCTCCATGGAGAAGAAACTTGTCAGGGACATTCCTGACTTTAATCAAAGGGTCATTGAGAGGTTTGCCACTCAGAAGGACAGACGGGCAAAATTCCTGTACAAATAAGATGACAGACACACACACACGAGCAGCTCTGGCCGCATGTTTCTTTGTATATAGTTGACCCTTAGCATAAAAATCCAGTTATATATGGTACTCTAGAAAGTCTTAATAGTGTCTTTGCTAATATTACTGTATATATGTTGTTTTGTATCAATTAATTGTTGCAGTTCTGGAGCACATTAACAATTAGTCACATTTAGTATGATCATAAAATACTGTATGCTATTCTTCCAGTCAAAGGTTTGAGTTCATCCACTTGATATCCATTTCTATATTATACATCCTTTCATACAGTGTAAGATTTCCTATAAACTTTATAATAATTTCATGTTATTGTCCACTTTCCACTCTGTTCTGACAGCATGCCTGTTGCGTTGCCTGTTTACTACCAATGGTGAAAAAGTTCACTTTAAATGCAAATGAAAGGCTTGGGTTTGTGTAATATGTTTTTGTGTAAGAATGCCTCAACTTTTTAATATTGGCATTAAATAATTACTGAATGTTTCACTGAGCACTGCTGTCCTGCAGTTTGTGTTAAAATATATCGCGATGGTTACAGGAAAAAAAAGTATGGCACAGCCCCACCGAGAATATTTTTTCACCAGCCGCCACTGGTCTATTTAAGTGGCCATGTTGAGAGAAACTCTTCCAACAGTCAGAGCAGGAGTACCAGATGCCTTGATATTTTACAGCTCTTCCCACAGTCAGAGCAGAGATACAGATTATCTCCTGTGTGTATTTTTAGCTTTGATAGAATTGGGAAAATCTCCTCCCAATGTGGGCAGTGGTGAGACTGTAGTGTCTAAGCAATTTATGACTTTGCTGACGTTTGAAAATGGTGTCTTGGAGGATGTTGACTCAGCTTGGGGAAGCATCTGGAGAGCATTTCTATAGGGGCACCCTAAAACAGAGGAAGTCTGTTATGTGGAGTCCTGGGATTGGTCTGTAGGGGAAACCACCCATATCATGTCACAGATTATAAATACCATGATTGAAACAAAGGACGGAGAGTAAAAACATATTAGATCGGGTCGGTTGTTCTCCAGATGCCTGAAGAAGTCTGTAAATTGACGCTGAAATCTTTTGATATAATAAACCTTTATAATCAAAGTACAGTGTCAGCGGATTCCTTGTTCTCACAGCATAATTAGCATCATTATTTAGTTACTACAAGACCTCTTAGCTCTGTGATTTTCCTGCTGTTGCTCTCTGGATGTAGAGAATGTCTTAACATGGTCTCCTGTGTGAACAACATCAGAAGAACCAGTCAGTTGGTGTGATTTACATCAATCACATTTATTTTATAAAGCCCTTTTTACATCAGCCGTTGTTACAGAGTGCTTTACAGATACCCTAACCTAACGTATCAGGCGTAAAAGAAACGCCTAAACCAGGTCCACAGAAACCAGAAGCTTCCGGTTTTCAGGCTTTGCCTTCCTCTCTGCCTTTTCCCTGAAACACGGATGCTTCCGGTGTTTGTTGACTCCGCTGAGGGTGCAGGTACCGAGACTACAACCCCAAAGAGCAAGCAATGCAGAAGCACAGTGGCTAGGAAAAACTCCCTAGAAGGAAGGAACCTAGGAAGAAACCTAGAGAGGAACCAGGCTCTGAGCAGTGGCCAGTCCTCTTCTGGCTGTACTGGGTAACAAATGACTTAATTTAAGTATGCTGCACAATACAGGGGAATAAAACTATTCTAAAGTGTTACGAGCCATATCATCCTCCACTCACTATCACAAGGGTTAGTAACCATCAGGGCTGGGGTCAATTCCATATCAATTCACATTTTTAAATTTGACTAATTCAGCAGAAACTCTTATCCAGAGTGACTTACAATAGTGCATTCATCTTAAGATAGCTAGGTGAGACAACAACGCATCACAATCGTATCAATTAAATTTTCTAGGGTGCAGAAAGGGAGTAGAGTAGGGTCCAGGAGGCAAAGTCAGAGTCATGAGAGAGGATAGGATAAAATAGGCGAGAGAAGCGGGAGAGAGAGGGTGAAGATTGCGGCGGTGCATTACCATCTGGGTTAGGGCTGAGTGGGAGGAGCATGACCATCTGGGTTAGGGCTGAGTGGGAGGAGCATGACCATCTGGGTTAGGGCTGAGTGGGAGGAGCATGACCATCTGGGTTAGGGCTGAGTGGGAGGAGCATGACCATCTGGGTTAGGACTGAGTGGGAAGAGCATGACCATCTGGGTTAGGGCTGAGTGGGTAGGTTGGAGGAGAGATGGAGGCAAAAGGAAACAAAGTAGGGGTCAGAGACTTGGAGGGGGGTTGCAGTGAGATTAGTAGGAGAACAGCCTCTAGTGAAGATGGGGTCAAGCAGTGGGAGGGGACTGGGAAAGGCTGAGGTCAAAAGAGGAAAGGTGTTTCCAGTAAACCAATTTTCCTGATTGAAAAACATTGAAGAGAATTGGAATTAGAATGACAGTGTACTTCCTGAATTGACTGGAATTTAAATGGAATTGACACCAACCCTGGCAACTATGCAGACTCATTTCATAGAACTTCAAAACACTGGCAGTATGTCTACTTCACTTCTTTAGTCTACTCTCTGATCACTCCAGATAGCCCAGTTAATAAAACAAATGCTGACAATACTGGTGTCATCCATGCAAGTCTCAGTAGCATGAAAGAACATCTATCTGATCATCGAAACAGTTCAACTTTTCATGCACAACGATAAAACAAGCTTTGTTGTGTTGAGTTCTTCAGGTGTGTCAGAATGACAGAATGAACTTATGGAGGTCTTACTTTTGGAGATAACTCATAGATGTAGATAGTACTATAGTGGCGGGCCCAACCCCAGACTTCTCTTTTATCAACCCAAAGGTTTTACTGTCTTCTCAGGAATTCAGCCTTCTCTGTGTTGCTCTCCACATCCCCCCATTCTAAATGATGCATTATCTCACCATCCCCCCATTCTGAATGATGCATTATCTCACCATCCCCCATTATTAATGATGCATTATCTCACCATCCCCCATTCTGAATGATGCATTATCTCACCGTCCCCCATTCTGTCTCACCTCTGAGCTTCTGTTGTGATGACATCCTGTAGGTCTGATATCTGATTGGACGTTAACTCAACAGTAATGTTATTGATCAACAAATCCGATTTTGAATCCAAACATGGTCAAATGGTTCTAAAAGGGTCTTAGCTACAATGTGTCTTTCTCTTTTGTTCTTGACCTGCTGAGGTGAGATATATACTGAGTGTACAAAACATTTGGAACACCTTCCTAATATTGAGTTGCACCCCCTTCTGCCCTCAGTAAAGCCTAACTTTGTCAGGATGGATGTACTTTTGGTGGTGGACCATTCTTGATACCCACGGGAAACTGTTGAAACTGCAGAAACTGCCTTGCAGTTCTTGACACACTCAAACCGGTGCGTCTGGTACCTACTACCATACCCTGTTCAAAGGCACTTAAATATTTTCTTTTGCCCATTCACCCTCTGAATGAAACACATACACAAAAAATCCTTCTTTAACCCGTCTCCTCCCCTTCATCTACACTGAAGTGGATTTAACAAGAGACATCGATAAGGGATCATAGCTTTCACCTGGTCAGTCTATGGCAGGGAAAGAAGCAGGTGTTCCTAATGTTTAATACACTCAGTGTACACTGTCTTTCTCTCTACCCCTCTCCCATGAGCTATGGGCCACAACACAAGCTATGGATTCTCTCTATCCCATGAGCTATGGACCATGACACAAGCTATGGATTCTCTCTATCCCATGAGCTATGGGCCACGACACAAGCTATGGATTCTTTGTCTTTCTCTTCCTGTCTGATCATGTTTAGATACTTAATGTTTTGTTAATGTCAGTATTTACTTGTAACTTAGGCCCGCAAACGGGTTTAATCTGGCCCGCGAGATGATAAAAAAAAAAATATATATATATATATTTTTTAAGTATAAAAATGCGCTGCAATTTGTCAATAAAATAAACTGCTGTTCCAATTGCGTCCACTGGATGGCGCAATAGCAATTGTGTTAAGCAAGCAAACTGTTTATACCGGGGCAGAGCAAGTAGGTAAAGCACGTGCAGCCAATGCGCTACTTTGTTTTGCCCGCGATATTTATTTCGGCTTCTACTTTTAACATTATGTGCTTTGGCACCCTCATTGCCCCAATATGTCTCTGTCAAAAAAGAGAAAAGTGGACGCAGAGTGCAGAGTGTTCCAAGAAAAATTGTCATCCTATTTAATCACGGAATTGAATGGGAAAGCTGTATGTTTGGTGTGTTCATAGCATGTCGCAGTGCTGAAAGAATATATCCTTCGTCGCCACTATGTGAGTCTTCATGCCGACAAATATGACAACTTTCAAGGACAGCGGAGATGAGAGAAGGTGAATGAACTGTTTGCGGGTCTGAAGAAACAGCAGTCTGTGTTTACTCACAGCCGAGACATCAGTGACGCTGCAGTGAAAGCTAGCTACCTCATTGCTAATGAAATCGCAGTGGCTTCAAAACCATTTAGTGAGGGTGAATTTGTAAAAACATGCATGATGAAGGCAGCGGAGATTGTGTGCCCTGAAAGCGGCAGGCTTTTGCAAATATCAGCCTGACAAGAAACACAGTTGCAGACAGGATTTCCGATCTTTCAGTGGATTTGGACAGCCAGTTGAAGCAAAAGTAAAGTCATTTATTGCGTTTTCGGTTGCAATTGATGAAAGCACGGACATTACAGATGTTGCACAACTGGCCATTTTTTTCATCCGCGGAGTTGATGACATTGACCGTCACCGAGGAGTTCGTGGAGTTGGTGCCGATGACAGATACAACGACAGCAGCTGATATTTTTACCGCACTCGTCGGCCGCGCTGGACAGGGTCGGAGTGGACTGGTCCCGCGCTGTCAGCCTGGCTACAGATGGTGCGCCCTCAATGATCGGGAAAAAAGCAGGCGTTGTGACAAAGTTCAGAGAGAAAGTGCAATCTGCAAATGGAGGATGTGATTTTTTGACTTTTCACTGTATTTTGCACCAGGAGGCTTTGTGTTGCAAGTCATTAAAGATGGATAACGTCATGAAGGTGGTCATCCAAACTGTTAATTTCATCCGATCCAGAAGCCTGAATCACCGTCAGTTTGACAGCCTTCTCAGAGAGAAAGACCACATCTATGGCCTGCCATACCACACTGAGGTAAGATGGTTAGCCGAGGTGCTGTGCTGAGGCGTTTCTTTGATTTACGAGAAGAAATTGAACAGTTCATGGAAGAAAAGGGCAAACCAGTGTTAGAATTTCATTCCGCAGAATGGATGCCGGACCTTGCATTTATGGTGGATGTTACAGAGCACCTGAATAACTTGAACAAACAGCTGCAAGGGTGCAACAAAGTTGTCACGCAGTATTATGACAGCATACGTTCTTCCAAGTTGAAGCTGTCATTGTGGGAGACGCAACTTGCCGGTGGTGATGCAGCTCACTTCCCCCGTCTGAAAAATGTGTGCGCGACCCAACATGTGGCAGACATGAAGCGGTTCAAAGATAAAATAACGGGACTGTTACGGGAGTTTGAGCAACGCTTTCCGATTTATGTTTATATGTTTTTATGTTGATGTGCTATTGTTTTTAATTGATTTTATTTTATTTGTATATTTAACCTATTCTTGACTCTGTGGTTCTTGCACTTGTTTGGGGAACAGGATTTCATTATTTTTATCTACATTTCTGCCTGAGAAATGACACCCTGATATAGTTCTGTGATCTGTGATATACTTCTGTGAATCACTGAGGCATTGTGTGTTTGTGTGTTCTTTGTCCTCAGAACTTTCAAATAACTTGAGGTGTTTTATGATTAATAGTGATGTTGTGCTTTTGGACACTGTCCTCAGGCTCCAGCTTTATGTTTATATGTTTTTATGTTGATGTGCTATTGTTTTTAATTGATTTTATTTTATTTGTATATTTAACCTATTCTTGACTCTGTGGTTCTTGCACTTGTTTGGGAACAGGATTTCATTATTTTTTATCTACATTTCTGCCTGAGAAATGACACCCTGATATAGTTCTGTGATCTGTGAAACAGTTCTGTTAATCACTGAGGCTTTGTGTGTTTGTGTGTTCTTTTTCTTTAGAATTTTCAAATAAACTTGGCGTGTTTTATGATTAATAGTGATGTTGTGCTTGTACTATTTTGGACACACTGTCCTCAGGCTCCAGCTTTATGTTGTATGTTGATTGTATTAAAACAAAGAAAACAATCTGAAGTTGTTGTTTTTAAGTTATATATACCATGATTTTTCCGGTCCGGCCCACTTGGGAATAGATTTTCCTCCATGTGGCCCCTGAGCTAAAATGAGTTTGACACCCCTGCTTTACGCCTTGGGCGGAAGGTAACTGGAAGGTTGCTGGTTCGAATCCCCGAGCAGACTAGGTGAAAAATCAGTCGATGTGCCCTTGAACAAGGCACATAACCCTAGATCCTTTGAAAATAAAGAAATGTAAGTGAATTGTTATTTTTACAATGTAATTAAATCTATTTTCCTTTAGTATTCCACTTTCAGACCAATTCTTGCTAGTCAACATCAACTCATTGCCTAATGCTTGCTTGCATATTTTAATCATCTTTATGGTGTCAGATAAACATTTTAGTAGACTTAATTAATACATAAATTGAAGTATTTTCATGAGTAGCAGGTGAGGTGTTCTATATATATGATCACTAATGAACCTGCTCTTACCATGAGAAACAGATTTCCCAATCTTCTCCTCCTCTTCTTCATCTTTAATGTTGACATTCAGCTCCAGTGTTTGACTGCAGTCTTCCAGCTTCACTGATGCCATCTCTGGATCCTGCTTAGCAAACTGGGCTCCACTGTCACAATCAGGACCCAGTGACTGTAGGTTTGGACTCAATGTGGAAGGAGAGAGGCAGGCTGGGTTTGTACTAACTGTTAATCTGTAAACTCTGGACAGATTTGAACAATTGCTGCCTAAAATGCTGTGGTCCTTACTAACACAACAGGAAATATTGTGTTAGATGTGGGCCATCACATGAATTCTCAGCTCTTTCATTCTGAATATTCATATCAATGACTCACCCTCAGATGGACCATCAATACCAGAGTTCTACAATACTATTTACATAATCAACTGGACATTACAACAGTCTGACCCTCAATATAGTCCTGGGCATATATTGAGCTCCAACAATGGGGGATGGAAAGGGTCTGTTGAAATAAATACTGTAGTGGTGTGAGAAAGGTAACCCAAGCTTCCTCTCTGGTTCCACTCCCCAATAGTAAGTGGGTCATTGTTGATTTGTTGTGGTAATGCTGTCCCTGGACTTTGGTACCGTATAAAACACTTTAAAATGACACTACTTTTCCCCCCATTTTATTTCACTGTTATTTTATAAGAAACATATGTAAGTCCTTTATACTGCAAAACATATATTTTTATGCATTGTAGCAAATAATGGTGGCCAGCAAATTGGCTTGTCCCAATGGTGATGTGTAAAGGTGTAGTGACATGTTTTGACTAGATAATAGACATGTACATTATTTTGAATGCCATGAATTAAACAAAACCATTGTATTTTCTGTATAGATAAACCAAAAAACAAAGGTTGACCAGCACAAATTCATGTAGAATGTTTATTTTTCATTACCAGATCAATTACGTTCATTACAGTTATCCAAATATATTTATCAATGACAAAAATAATGAATCTAGTTTTAAAAGACAATTTAATAAACACATGTAGTCGTTTCATAGCCTGTGTATCAATAAACAAAAGTTATGTAGTAAAAACGAATCCACCCAAAGTAATGGTGAAAACTGATCATCACACCATCTCTATCTGATACATGTGTCTACGAGCTCATTCCCACAGAATACTGCAGAGGGACAACTTGGTGTCAGAGAAAAACGTAATATGTTACAAAAAAACATACCACTCAATTTAGTATGATACAGTATGTTATGTTACATTACATTGGCCTATGAATGTAATACCATTTCTAGGATGTATAGTATGTTACGAATTACAATTCGTTCAATATGTTACGAATTTGCGATATGTATGATATTTTACAAATTCCAATTTGTTGTTTTTAACATTAATTTACATGCTAAGTAGTATCATGTTAAGCTAACATGCAAAGTACACTACATATACAAAAGTATGTGGACACCACTTTAAAATAGTGGATTCGGCTATTTCAGCCACACACGTTGCTGACAGGTGTATAAAATCGAGCACACAGCCATGCAATCTCCATAGACAAACACTGGCAGTAGAATAACCTTACTGAAGAGCTCAGTGACTTTCAATGTGGCATCGTCACAGGATGCCACTTTTCCAACAAGTTAGTTGGTCCAATTTCCGACCAACCCCCCTCCTTTTGTTTTTGCCTTATAGGGACATTTCTAAATGTTTCAACTCCATGTTCATCATTTCCAGCACCACCCCAACATCAACATATGTGAAAATTGCACGTTTCTATGTTTTGTACAAAAAAATATGGAGAAAATATAATTTCCAGTGACATTCTATATTCCCATCAGCATGAAACAGCAGGAAACGGGATTCATCAGACCAGGCTATGTTTTTCTATTTTTCCAGTGTCTAGTGTTTTCATTCCATAGCCCACTGCAACTGCAGTTTCTTGTTTTCTGCTGAAAGCTAATGGGGATCCATAATAAATACACCACAACTACATCATTAAGGATCATAGCTTTCACCTGGGTTCACCTGGTCAGTCTATGTCATGGAAAGAGCAGGGGTCCTTAATGTTTTGTACACTCAGTGTATGTTGTGTCTACTAGCTCATTCCCACAGAAAACTGCAAAGGGAAGCAGTACCACCCAGTCAACCATCAGAGTCCATAGTGAGACACATCACAGAGGATATTCAACCCTAAGGGCAAATCCAAGGTTATCTCAATATCTATACAGTAGAAGCAAACAAAACACACCAAAACTGACAAGGTGAACACTGATCAGTAAAGTAAAGAGATGCTAACATTCTACAACGCTCCCTTTCCTCTGCACAGTTCTCTCACAGTGAGAAACAATAGGATTACAATAGAGTTCTATGCTTTCATTTGATCCAATCAACTACCACTTCTTATGTATACGTTGGTTTCTTTTTAAATTGCCCAATCTGTAGAATCTCGTCTCACAGTCAGTGCAGTGATAAGTCTTCTCTCCTGTGTTTGTTCTCTGATGACCTTTTAGCTCAAATGATGTTTTGAAGCACGTTACACAGTCAGAGCAGAAGTAAGGCTTCTTTCCTTTGTTTACCTTGGTGTCTTTTTAGATGGCCTAGTCGAGAGAAATTCTTCCCACAGTCAGAGCAGGAGTAAGGCTTCTCTCCTGTATGTATACGTTCATGTTGTTTTAAGCTGCCCAGTTGAGAGAAACTTGCCCCACAGTCAGAGCAGGAGTAAGGCTTCTCTCCTGTATGTATACGTTCATGTTGTTTTAAGCTGCCCAGTTGAGAGAAACTTGCCCCACAGTCAGAGCAGGAGTAGGCTTCTCTCCTGTGTGTGTTCTCTGATGAACTTTTAGCTCAAATGATGTTTTGAAGCACTTTACACAGTCAGAGCAAGAGTAAGGCTTCTCTCCTGTGTGCACACTCTGATGAACTTTTAGCTGAGTTGATGTAGTGAAGCATTTTACACAGTCAGAGCAGGAGTAAGGCTTCTCTCCTGTATGTTTACATTCATGTGTTTTTAAGAGGCCCAGTTGAGAGAAACTTGCCTCACATTCAGAGCAGGAGTAAGGCTTCTCTCCTGTGTGTATCCGTTGGTGTGATTTGAACTTGTCCTGTACAGAGAACATCTTTCCACAGTCAGAGCAGGAGTAAGGCTTCTCTCCTGTGTGTGTTCTCAGATGAACTTTCAGCTCAAATGATGTTTTGAAGCACTTGACACAGTCAGAGCAAGAGTAAGGCTTCTCTCCTGTGTGAATCAGTTGGTGCAATTTTAAGCTTTCCTGTCGAGAGAAATTCTTCCCACAGTCAAAGCAGGAGTAAGGCTTCTCTCCTGTGTGTATACGTTCATGTTGTTTTAAGCTGTCCAGTTGAGAGAAACTGCCCCACAGTCAGAGCAGGAGTAAGGCTTCTCTCCTGTGTGTATCCTTTGGTGTTTTTTTAAGCTTTCCTGTCGAGAGAAATTCTTCCCACAGTCAGAGCAGGAGTAATGCTTCTCTCCTGTGTGTGTTCTCAGGTGAACTTTTAGCTCAAATGATGTTTTGAAGCACTTTACACAGTCAGAGCAGGAGTAAGACTTCTCTCCTGTATGTATACGTTCATGTATTTTAAAGTGGCCCAGTCGAGAGAAACTCTTCCCACAGTCAGAGCAGGAGTAAGGCTTCTCTCCTGTGTGTATTTGTAGGTGTATTTTTAACTTTGATAGAATTGAGAAACTCTCCTCACAATGTGGGCAGCGGTGAGACCTCCTAGCTCTGTGATCTTCCTGCTGTTGCTCTCTGGATGTAGAGAATGTCTCAACATGGTCTCCTGTGTGAACAACATCAGAAGAACCAGTCAGTTGGTGTGATATACATGTCAATCAAATGTATTTTATGAAGCCCTTTTTACATCAGAAGTTGTCACAAAGTGCTTTACAGAAACCCAGCCTAAAACCCCAAAGAGCAAGCAATGCAGATGTAGAAGCCATATCATCCTCCACTCACTATCACAAGGGTTAGTGTGATCCTCCACTCACTCTCACAAGGGTTAGTAACTACACAGACTCATTTAATAGAACTTTAAAACATTGGCAGTTTGTCTACTTCCCTTCTTTAGTCTACTCTCTGATCACTCCAGATAGCCCAGCGAATAAAACAAATGCTGGCAATACTGGTGTCAAACCATGTAAGTGTCAGTAGCATGAAATAATATCTACCTTCTCATTGAAACAGTTCATCATGAAACAGTTCTACTGCAAATGTTCATGCACAGTGGGAAGTTGGAATGAATAACACAAACCTAGTTAGATAGAACCTGCTCTTACCCTGAGAAAAATATTTCCCAATCTTCTCCTCCTCTTCTTCATCTTTAATGTTGACATTCAGCTCCAGTGTTTGACTGCAGTCTTCCAGCTTCACTGATGCCATCTCTGGATCCTGCTCAGCAAACTGGGCTCCACTGTCACAATCAGGAACCAGTGACTGTAGGTTTGGACTCAGTGTGGAAGGAGAGAGGCAGGCTGGGTTTGTCTTCACTATTGAAGTTACCGGCCTCAGACTTAATTCTAGTCGTAATTCATAGTAATAAAGAGAAACAGACACAAAAGTTAGTCTTGACAGTTCAGGAACTTTCTTTATTCTCTATAAATATATTATATTTATTCTTGTTAAATTATCTATTCAGTGCTTGACTTGGACTGAAATAGGTGCCGGTACTCATTTTGGGTGCCGGTACTGTTTATATTTAGGTGCAGGAGCTCCACAATACTGTTGAGCTAACATTCTATAAGAGGAACAGGAGCTCAAGCACTATATATTTGAGGTGCCGGTACTTAACCTATAGCAGATTTCCCCAAATTCACATACAGTACCAGTCAAAAGTTTTAGAACACCTATTTATCTTTATTTGTATTATTTTCTACATTGTAGATTAAAGATTCTACAAAGCTGTCATCAAGGCAAAGGGTGGCTACTTTGAAGAATCTAAAATATATTTGATTTGTTTAACACTTTCTTGGTTACTACATGATTCCATATGTGTTATTTCATAGTTTAGATTCTTCACTATTATTCTACAATGTAGAAAATAGTAAAAATTAAGAAAAACCCTTGAATGAGTAGGTGTGTCCAAACTTTTGACTGGTACTGTAAATGCATAAATTACAAAAGCCATTTAGTACAAGGTCACTGTTTGTTTTAGGCGGGACTATGTACTATGTTCCTGAATAACCTGGTCTTCACTGTATTATTTCAATCAAAAAACAATTTTATTTTCCGTTCACACCATTTATCGATAAATACAGAAACAACTGAATGTGTCTGAATATTAGTACACATGTAGAAAACCTACAATCAATATATTCAGCTTCAAAACAGTATTGCGACCGTGAAATTGTCTCTCTGATGCACCCGCACTGTCCTCACTGAAGTCCGTTGATGATGACCGAGTGGGCAGCACCATTTTACCAGCTCGTTAATTTTACACAAAACCAAAAATGCAAAACAAACTCGGAAATCTAAAAGAAATGGATTGTTTATGAAATCACCTTGAGGAAATGATGTACATCCATTCAGACAAACCCAAAGTATCTAGCCATGTGACTTGAAAAATAGTTACCAGGTTTACTCAGTTTGACATAAAAATAACACACCAAACCTTTACCAAACGTGATAATACCTTAACGGATTTGTTACCTAGCATTGTATGACATGTTCTTTCGATATTAGAAAGTTTAAATGTGCTATTACATACTGATATTACGTATTTTATAAAGTATTAGTTAATGTTTGGAATATTGAGAGCTGCATAAGGATTTGGAGGATGACATACATTCCATGTATTTATTTCTGTCACTGGTGGGTGCCAGAAGGTATGCGGGCCAAGATAGCTGGGGGGCCACTGGTGCTAATCTTAGAAGGAGTACGTGATGGAATATCCTGACTAGGGTGCAACACGATACCATATAGGGTGATCCTATATGTGGCGAGGAGTGACAATCAAACTGTTGGATGGAATTAGCTCGGAAAAGCATTATATAAACTAAAAAGTAGCTTTCTTTATACTGAGGAATGGTCTGTGCCTTCCCGGAACTTCCTGTTCCCCCACTACCACAGTGCAGCCACAGATAGAACAATGAGACAGATATTTCTCTGGATGTATAATTGTGAAGCATCCGGTTGGCGTTTCCACTCACTACCAAATATTGTAGTGAGAGGAAGCCAACTGGCCGGCAGTGGGAGAAGATGGAAGGAGATGGATTTTGGCCGACATTATGCAAACGTTCTAATCGATGAAACATCTGATCTTAATACAGTTCTGTTCCCAAAACTAAAATCTGTTATGCACAGAGTGGACTAAGTTGTCGACTTACCTGTTGCAAATATTTTTTTAAATCACGTTATTTAGAAGGAACGCAACGGCGAATTGAGTTATTGCACACGAGCACTTCACAGAGAAGGCATTCCCTAACAGAAATATGCAGATGTTTGCTAGAACACGCCAGTAGGATCTCGCTAGCTCGTGCTTGGCTCTGCCCACTATGACTCATCTGTTCCCATTGGAAACGACCAGCTGTGGTCTATCTTGGTTTAGTTATAAAAAATATTTGGTGCGTTCAGGGATCCTTGGGATGGCCCTACCCCATTATATGAGAAGGGCGGTGCTTAATTTGAGCAGGATCCTCCGGTACCTCTCAGTTTTGTAGTCGTTCGTTCCGGAACCCATTTGCCAGGATCAGGTAGCCTACCTCTTGTGGCATGAAAAATATTTTCCACTGTTTGCAATGTAAAAATCCTAATAAAAGCAATCAGAGAAATTACATTTCAATTCCTCTGTAATTGTCATGCCCCCTAAAAAAACAAGGCATGCCTAACGTGTGGCAAATCTGTCAGTTAACAGCATGCAGCCAAAACAGGCCTTTCACAAATATTTATAATACAATCGCTGGAAAACACAGGTTGTAAAGCAAATGGATCCTGCTGAAAATAAAATACTAATGTCTGTATGTTACTAAGTTAACAACTTCCAAATAGGCCTATTGAGCGAAAAGCATTGTTTAAAAAAGTAAAGCAAGAGAGAGATAAGCTTTTGGCCGGTGAGTGAGCTGCACATCATTGGGTGAGTCAGTGAAACCGGAAAGCTTTTTTAGGACTATATCTTCCTCCTCATATTGTACAATGTGTTTCTCTGCACACTTAGGGGCCTCGGCTATTGATGGATTCAAGACAAGGTCGTTTTTATTGATCTCAGATTCTCAGTGTCAAAGTAGCCTGTCATTTTGGTCATTTGTGAGGTATTAAAAAAGACTCTGCGAAAGTCTCCAGTCATCTAAAATGATGTAGAATTGCATGAAATCCATTTATAAAAATAACACATTTTTCCCGGACTCTAGGCTACAAAAAATGTGTAACTTCTGCAAGCGGCTCCACACCACTGCTCTATGCCCGTACGCGAAAGCCATGATAATGCATGCAATGCTTTGTTATAAAGGTTGTTTGTTTTTATCCGTTCTGGTACCTCAGAGCCCCCCAGGTCACCCCTCTCGGGCTCACTTTTGGTTCCGGCACCGCCCAATTTACAAATGAAGCACTGGAGAAGTGGGTAGCTGCCGCTGCCTCCTCCGGGACACTTCTCCTTTGCATAAAGTTAATCAGGCTGTTGATTGTGGCCTGTGGAATGTTGTCCCACTCCTCTTCAATGGCTGTGCGAAATTCCTGGATATTGGTGGGAACTGGAAGAAGCTGTGGTAGACGTCGATCCAAACCATCCCAAACATGCTCAAAAGGTGACATGTCTCGTGAGTATACAGGCCATGGAAGAATTGGGACATTTTCAGCATGTTCAATTGTGTGCAGATCCTTGCGACATGGGGCCGTGCATTATCATGCTGAAACATGAGGTGATGGAGGTGGATGAATGGCAGGACAATGGGCCTCAGGATCTTGTCATGGCATCTCTGTGCATTCAAACTGCCATCGATAAAATGCAATTGTGTTAGTTGTCTGTAGCTTATGGCATCCCATACCATAACCCCGATACCATCATGGGGCACTCTGTTCACAACATTGACATCAGCAAACCGCACGCCCACACAACGCCGTACACGGTGGTCAGCAGTTGTGAGGCTGGTTGGGCATACTGCAAAATTCTCTAAAACAACATTGGAGGCAGCTAATGGTAGAGAAATTAACCTAACATTCTCTGGCAACAGCTCTGGTGAACATTCCTGCAGTCAGCAGGCCAATTGCATGCTCCCTCAAAACTTGAGACATCTGTGGCATTGTGTTGTGTGAAAAAACGGCACATTTTAGAGTGGCATTTTTGTATTTGTTAAGGATCCCCATTAGATGCTGCCAATCACCTACTCAGCTACTCTTGTCCCCAGCACAAGGTGCATCTGTGAAATGATGATCATGCTATTTAATCAGCTTCTTGATATGCCACACCTGTCAGGTGGATGGGTTATCTTGGCAAAGGAGAAATGCTCACTAACTGGGATGTAAACAAATTTGTGCACAACATTTTAGAAATAGGTTTGTGTCTGGAACATTTCTGGGATCTTTTAATTCACCTCATGAAACATGGGACCAACACTTGACATGTTGCGTTTATATTATTGTTCAGTGTATACAGTATTTCTAAAAAAATCATACAAGCTCAATAATGAAACTTTATTTGAACTAAATCAGCCTGCTTTTCTGTTCTAATCAGGTCACTTCACAGGCTCAGAAGGATCCTGTGAGGGCGGAACATTTTCTGGCTACAGTAGTCCTCGTAGGGCTTCTGCCGTGAAGTCTTGGAGGCCCAAAAACTTCTCAGCTGCAGATATGATGTCTAGCTTCTTGGACTTATTGTGCAGTACAATTAATAACTGTGGCTGTAAATACAAAAAAATCCACCTTCAAAATAAGTGTATCCAGATCACTTGATTGACGTACAACATTTGCCCGCTCTAAAAATGTGAGGGAAAAGGTTTGTGCAGGTAACTGACCTCCTCAGACCAATTGGCAGTACGCCCAGAACATTGTTCTGGGAACCAAAAGGGATATCTCAGTTTCAAGGTCTCAGCTTGGAGAGAAGAAGCCTTGTGAGCTATTGGTCGGTCAGATGCAGGAACCAAATGTTAATGATGAATTAATAATTAATAAGATAAACCATGCAAATATAACTTCTCTGTAAGCAGAATATAGGACAACTAACGGGACTTCCCGGCAGAGCTCCCAACCGACATGTACTATGGTGCTTTTAAGTTTGTTGGAACCTCTCCAGCTTGCTGATAAAAAACAATTATTCATTTAAGTTTGACTTTGAGTCCCTTCGTGATGAACTTCCACGACAAAAACCCACCACCCCATTCCACTATTTAACACCATCTAGTCCTACGCCAGACAACTACAACTCAACACCCCCTGCAGCTGTTCTGCAGTAAATCGTCGCGATCCCAAGTACTTCTCTGCCGCTGCCACCACAGCCTCTATTTTCTGGGACTTTCGACCCATTTCTGCAGTACAATTGACAACCATTGCTATAAATGCTAAAAAGCCCACCTTACTGAAGCACATATTCTTCCCATCTCTCTCTTGGTCTCTGCGTACTCACAGGAATCCTCTCAAGATCCCTCACCCTGTACCCATCTTCCTCTACCACTCTCTTCACTGCTTCGGCATACAACACTTTCTGTACTACTGTAACCCTGGCAACCTCAATCTGCCTTTCTCTCACTTGACACCTCAGATCTCCAGCCCGTTAGCACCCCCACAACTAACACACAGAACTTTCTTACCGATACCACTCACTACAAATCTCACTCCCACTGGGCCAGAATCATCCTTATCATCCTTGGAACGAGGCCCGAACTCAGAGTTCCTCACCGCAGGTAATTCATCCTCACTCTCACCAGGTTCCATCTCTGAGCTACTGGAGGACGTATCCCTCTTTATACACTAGACGATAACCTCCCTCACCACACTGCTTCCCTCTACACTCAGCTCCTTCTCAGCGGTCATCACTGCACCTGCCACCACAGTTAATTCATCCTCACTCTCGTCACGTTCACTTTCCTCCTGTAGCTCTTCTAAAAGTTCTGTGTGATCTTCCATTCCATATTCACTCAAAACATATTCCACTTTTCTCCTTTGTCCATGTCCACCATCTTCTCCTTCATCAGATCTTCCAGAAGGTTTGTGCATCCCCCACTGCAATCCCCCATTCCACTTTTTTTATTGATTTTATAACTGTGTAAATCTCTCTAGGACAAGGTGACTTTTATCAAAATATTTGCCTGTATTTACCCCTACAAAAATGAAATGGTAATTAGCTGCTATTGTGGCTATCATAAAGAACTACAAATGCCATGATGATCTGGACAAAATTGCTGAATCGAGTCAAAGGTAAGGATCTCTGGGTTAACCATCTTATGTTAGCTAAATTTTGTAATGAATAAATAGGCTACATTTATTTAAATGGTAAATTCTGTGAACTGTCTTGTGCAAGTTTTAAATTGACACAATACCTGTTATCAAAGGTGTCAGCTAGAGATGACGTGCTGGAGATTGCAGTGATTTGTTGTTTTGCATGATGTCTACTTTGATGATAATTAGCGTTTTAAAATCTGAGAGGAAATAGAGCCAAATATATTGCTAAAAGTCACGACAGGGTAAGCCTACACGAAACACAGCCCTTATTTTAAGTGTTTCTAAAATGAATAAAAAGGAAAAATGATTGGAACCATTTCCCTGTTTGACCGCTAGGTTTTATGACACCATTTTTGCAAACATAATAATAATTAAAAAAACTGTATTCAGACTTTACTCAGTACTTTCTTGAAGCACCTTTGGCAGTGATTACAGCCTCAAGTCTTCTTGGGTATGACGCTTTTAAAGCTACCTGTATTTGGGGAGTTTCTCTGCAGATCCTCTCAAGCTTGTCAGGTTAGATGGGTAGTGTCGCCACACAGCTATTTTCAGGTCTCTCTGTACTTTGCTCCGTTCATCTTTCCCTCGATCTTGACTGGTCTCCCAGTCCTTGCCACTGAAAAACATCCCCACAGCATGATGCTGCCACCACCATGCTTCACCGTTGGAATGGTGCCACGATTCCTCCAGACGTGACGCTTGGCATGGTCTGAGTCCTTTAGGTGTCTTTTGGCAAACTCCCAGCGGATGGTCATGTGCCTTTTTCATGAGGTGGCTTCCATCAGCCACTCTACCATAAAGGCCTGATTGGTGGAGTTCTGCAGAGATGGTTGTCCTTCTGGAAGGTTCTCCTATCGCCACAGAACTCTGGAGCTCTGGACCTCCCTGACCAAGGCCTTTCTCCCCCGATTGCTTAGTTTGTCCGGGCAGCCAGCTCTAGAAAAAGTATTGGTGGTTCCACACTTCTTCCATTTAAGAATGATGGAGGCCTTTCGATCATGTCCTTGTACTAAAATGATTGACACCTAACATCATGTGCATAGGGCCTTTGGGTAACGTAGCACATATTCAACGATCTCTTTTTCTCACGTAGGCTGTTCATTTCTGGTCTTTGAAACTTTTTTTGGTTTATAAACGTATCATGATATACTACGTTAACACCCGTTCGTCGGGTGAGGTTGTGTCTCTCTCTGGCGGGAGGTAAGCTTGGCTTATATGGCTTATATGGTGTAGAGTAAAGCTTAAACTATGTAGTTAGATTGTAGTTAGGTATTGTAGGTAGTTATCGTGGGTTGTTGTATGTAATTATTATAGGTAAGTATTGTATTCGGCTGAGCCCGGTGAAGCACGAGGCTAGCTAACCCACTTCCTGGACTAGCTAGCGGGTAGCTACTGGTAACTATTAGCAACTGTGGATAGTTGTTTCACGCTTAAGAGTGCCTGTAATTACGCCAGCTAGCTGCCTACAATAATTACATACAATAATGCCTACCATTCAGCTATTTTTCTAACCTCATTGTCTGAAGCGTTAACGTTAGGTAGTAAGTAGCTACTGTGCTCTAAATGTAGCTAGCTTGTTGCTACCTGGATAGCTACTAAACAATAGCTGGAACGACCTAGCGAACAGACGCGAACTGGCTCTGAGTCGATTCAGTGGCTAGCTAACAGTAGCTGTTAGGGGTAAGTTATAACCTACATTTGTGTTTTGTTTTGACATACTGGTAGCCAGAGTCGTTCAAGGGAATTCGGGACATGGGTGACTAGTTAACATTAGCTTGGCTCTCTCTGTGTGTTTGTGCCGTGGGTGGAGGGTTTTTTTTGTTAGCAGAAAGCATTGGCTAGCTAGTATGCTAACTATTCTAGCTAACTAACTGCCTGAATAAGTTGACGACGGACTCGCTCAAGCTGTCGGGACTAACCCACAACGTTAGACAGGACACAAATGATCTGCTTGGTGTGTTAACACACTGGTGGTTTGTTGTGGCCGAGGAGTGGTGCTAAACCGTGTTGTTGGAGGCTGGCATGCTAGTTGGATGTGGCGTCATAGGACTAGGTGCCCTGGACGGTTTTCACGGAAGAATACTGTACCAAGTTAGCTAGCTGAATAAACTAAGTTAGTCTATTCCTAGAAAACATTGAACTGCTGTAGTTTACAACAATTACAGTTTCTGAGGTGGAAGTTGGGAGAGTTATATTTGGGTGTTTCAGTGAAACGTAAATGAGGGAGGCCCCGCTCTCTCGCTTTCCCAGATGTTTAGTTAATTCATTCCGATCTCCTTTGCATTATTGTAGCCATTTTCTGTAGCCTGTCAACTATGTGTCTGTCTATCCCTGTTCTCTCCTCTCCGCACAGGCTATACAAACGCCTCAAACTGCGTGGCTGCTGCCTCTCTAACCTGGTGGTCCCTGCACGCACAACCCCCGTGGAGTTCCAGGTCTCCGGCAGCCTCTGGAACTGCCGTTCTGCTGCCAACAAGGCAGAGTTCATCTCAGCCTATGCTACCCTCCAGTCCCTCGACTTCTTGGCGCTGATGGAAACATGGATTACCACTGAAAACACTGCTGCTCCTACTGCTCTCTCCTCGTCTGACCATGTGTTCTCGCATACCCCGAGAGCATCTGGTCAGCGGGGTGGTGGCACAGGAATCCTCATCTCTCCCAAGTGGACATTCTCTCTTTTTCCCCTGACCCATCTGTCCATCTCCTCATTTGAATTCCATGCTGTCACAGTCACTAGCCCATTCAAGCTTAACATCCTTGTCATTTATCGCCCTCCAGGTTCCCTTGGAGAGTTCATCAATGAGCTTGACAAGTTCCTTTCCTGAGGATGGCTCACCCCTCACAGTTCTGGGTGACTTTAACCTCCCTACGTCTACCTTTGACTAATTTCTCTCTGCCTCCTTCTTTCCACTACTCTCCTCTTTTGACCTCACCCTCTCACCGTCCCCCCCTACTCACAAGGCAGGCAATACGCTTGACCTCATCTTTACTAGATGCTGTTCTTCTACTAATCTCACTGCAACTCCCCTCCATGTCTCCGACCACTACTTTGTATCCTTCTCTCTCTCACTCTCCTCTAACACTACTCACTCTGCCCCTACTCAGATGGTAATGTGCCGTCGCAACCTTCGCTCTCTCTCTCCCGCTACTCTCTCCTCTTCCATCCTATCATCTCTTCCCTCTGCTCAATCCTTCTCCCTCCAATCTCCTGATTCTGCCTCCTCAACCCTCCTCTCCCCCCTTTCTCCATCCTTTGACTCTCTATGTCCCCTATCCTCCCGGCCGGCTCGGTCCTCCCCTCCCCTCCTGCTCCGTGGCTTGTCGACTCATTGTGAGCTCACAGAACAGGGCTCCGGGCAGCCGAGCAGAAATGGAGGAAAACTCCCTGCGGACCTGCCATCTTTTCACTCCCTCCTCTCTACATTTCCTTCCTCTGTTTCTGCTGATAAAGCCACTTTCTACCACTCTAAATTCCAAGCATCTGCCTCTAACCCTAGGAAGCTCTTTGCCACCTTCTCCTCCCTGCTGAATCCCTCCCTCCCTCTCTGTGGATGACTTCGTCAACCATTTTGAAAAGAAGGTTGACGACATCCGACCCTCGTTTGTTAAGTCAAATGACACTGCTGGTCCTGCTCACACTGCCCTACCCTATGCTTTGATTTCTTTCTCCCCTCTCTCTCCAGATGAAATCTTGCGACTTGTGACGGCCGGCCTCCCAACAACCTGCCCGCTTGACCCTATCCCCTCCTCTCTTCTCCAGACCATCTCCGGTGACCTTCTCCCTTACCTCACCTCGCTCATCAACTCATCCTTGACCGCTGGCTATGTCCCTTCCATCTTCAAGAGAGTGAGAGTTGCACCCCTTCTCAAAAAACCTACACTCAATCCCTCCGATGTCAACAACTACAGACCAGTGTCCCTTCTTTCTTTTCTCTCCAAAACTCTTGAGCGTGCCGTCTTTAGCCAACTCTCTTGCTATCTCTCTCAGAATGACCTTCTTGATCCAAACCAGTCAGGTTTCAAGACTGGTCATTCAACTGAGACTGCTCTTCTCTGTGTCACGGAGGCTCTCCGCACTGCTAAAGCTAACTCTCTCTCCTCTGCTCTTGTCCTTCTAGACCCGTCTGCTGCCTTTGATACTGTGAACGATCAGATCCTCCTCTCCACCCTCTCTGAGTTGGGCATCTCCGGCACGGCTCACTCTTGGATTGCGTCCTACCTGACCGGTCGCTCCTACCAAGTGGCGTGGCGAGAATCTGTCTCCGCACCACGTGCTCTCACCACTGGTGTCCCCCAGGGCTCAGTTCTAGGCCCTCTCCTATTCTCGCTATACACCAAGTCACTTGGCTCTGTCATATCCTCACATGGCCTCTCCTATCATTGCTACGCAGACGACACACAACTAATCTTCTCCTTTCCCCCTTCTGATAACCAGGTGGCGAATCGCATCTCTGCATGTCTGGCAGACATATCAGTGTGGATGACGGCTCACCACCTCAAGCTGAACCCCGGCAAGACGGAGCTGCTCTTCCTCCCGGGGAAGGACTGCCCGTTCCATGATCTCGCCATCACGGTTGACAACTCTGTTGTGTCCTCCTCCCAGAGTGCAAATAGCCTTGGCGTGACCCTGGACAACACCCTGTCGTTCTCCGCTAACATCAAGGCGGTGACCCAATCCTGTAGGTTCATGCTCTACAACATTCGGAGATACGACCCTGCCTTACACGAAGCGGCACAGGTCCTAATCCAGGCACTTGTCATCTCCCGTCTGGATTACTGCAACTCGCTGTTGGCTGGGCTCCCCTGCCTGTGCCATTAAACCCACAACTCATCCAGAATGCCGCAGCCCGTCTGGTGTTCAACCTTCCCAAGTTCTCTCACGTCACCCCCCTCCTCCGCACAATCCACTGGCTTCCAGTTGAAGCTCGCATCTGCTACAAGACCATGGTGCTTGCCTACAGAGCTGTGAGGGAACGGCACCTCCGTACCTTCAGGCTCTCATCAATCCCTACACCCAACGAGGGCATTGCGTTCATCCACCTCTGGCCTGCTGGCCCCCTACCTCTGCGGAAACACAGTTCCCGCTCTGCCCAGTCAAAACTGTTCGCTGCTCTGGCACCCCAATGGTGGAACAAGCTCCCTCACGACGCCAGGACAGCGGAGTCACTCACCACCTTCCGGAGACACTTGAAACCCCACCTCTTTAAGGAATACCTGGGATAGGATAAAGTAATCCTTCTACCCCCCTTACCCCACCCCCCAAAAAAATACATATTGTAAAGTGGGTTATCCCACTGGCTATAAGGTGAATGCACCAATTTGTAAGTCGCTCTGGATAAGAGCGTCTGCTAAATGACGTAAATGTTAACGCTATATGTATGCGCCATTTTGTTACTTGGTAGCTACTAGAAAAAGACCCTGTGTTGTGGATCATCTACGACTATTTTGGACGGTCCATACTGTAAAGTTAGTCTCAGGCTTCACTAACTAGCGTTACTGTTTTGGGTGGAGCTATTCTTTGCTACATTTCAAACAAATACTATGTGATATTTTACATATCATCTTGCTAGTTAGGCCTTATGTTTTGTTTGTGAGAAGTAATGGCCGAGAGTAGGCAGGAGATACAGTGGGGAAAAAAAGTATTTAGTCAGCCACCAATTGTGCAAGTTCTCCCACTTAAAAATATGAGAGAGGCCTGTAATTTTCATCATAGGTACACGTCAACTATGACAGACAAAATGAGGGAAAAAAATCCAGAAAATCACATTGTAGGATGTTTAATGAATTTATTTGCAAATTATGGTGGAAAATAAGTATTTGGTCAATAACAAAAGTTTCTCAATACTTTGTTATATACCCTTTGTTGGCAATGACACAGGTCAAACGTTTTCTGTAAGTCTTCACAAGGTTTTCACACACTGTTGCTGGTATTTTGGCCCATTCCTCCATGCAGATCTCCTCTAGAGCAGTGATGTTTTGGGGCTGTCGCTGGGCAACACGGACTTTCAACTCCCTCCAAAGATTTTCTATGGGGTTGAGATCTGGAGACTGGCTAGGCCGCTCCAGGACCTTGAAATGCTTCTTACAAAGCCACTCCTTCGTTGCCCGGGCGGTGTGTTTGGGATCATTGTCATGCTGAAAGACCCAGCCACATTTAAATCTTCAATGCCCTTGCTGATGGAAGGAGGTTTTCACTCAAAATCTCACGATACATGGCCCCATTCATTCTTTCCTTTACACGGATCAGTCGTCCTGGTCCCTTTGCAGAAAAACAGCCCCAAAGCATGATGTTTCCACCCCCATGCTTCACAGTAGGTATGGTGTTATTTGGATGCAACTCAACATTCTTTGTCCTCCAAACACGACGAGTAGAGTTTTTACCAAAAAGTTCTATTTTGGTTTCATCTGACCATATTACATTCTCCCAATCCTCTTCTGGATCATCCAAATGCACTCTAGCAAACTTCAGACGGGCCTGGACATGTACTGGCTTAAGCAGGGGGACACGTCTTGCACTGCAGGATTTGAGTCCCTGGCGGCGTAGTGTGTTACTGATGGTAGGCTTTGTTACTTTGGTCCCAGCTCTCTGCAGGTCATTCACTAGGTCCCCCTGTGTGGTTCTGGGATTTTTGCTCACCGTTCTTGTGATCATTTTGACCCCACGGGGTGAGATCTTCGCGTGGAGCCCCAGATCGAGGGAGATTATCAGTGGTCTTGCTTATGTCTTCCATTTCCTAATAATTGCTCCCACAGTTGATTTCTTCTAAACCAAGCTGCTTACCTATTGCAGATTCAGTCTTCCCAGCCTGGTGCAGGTCTACAAATTTGTTTCTGGTGTCCTTTGACAGCTCTTTGGTCTTGGCCATAGTGGAGTTTGGAGTGTGACTGTTTGAGGTTGTGGACAGGTGTCTTTTATACTGATAACAAGTTCAAACAGGTGCCATTAATACAGGTAACGAGTGGAGGACAGAGGAGCCTCTTAAAGAAGAAGTTACAGGTCTGTGAGAGCCAGAAATCTTGCTTGTTTGTAGGTGACCAAATACTTATTTTCCACCATAATTTCCAAATAAATTCATAAAAAATCCTACAATGTGATTTTCAGGATTTTTTTCCCTCAATTTGTCTGTTATAGTTGACATGTACCTATGATGAAAATTACAGGCCTCTCTCATCTTTTTAAGTGGGAGAACTTGCACAATTGGTGGCTGACTAAATATTTTTTTTTCCCACTGTACTTTGTTTTGTTTAGCTTCGCTTAGGTTAGACTGCTCTCTTTAATGGATCAGTCATCCACCAGGCTACACTCTATGATTAGGGGGAGGTGGGAGAGGAAGCGTTGGTTGTCTCGGTTAGGGAGACAGTGAAATGGAGTTCAGTGTTTTACTGTTAGGAAATATTTATGTTTGTTTCAACAGATCTTTACATATTTTCCTCACTACAAAATATTCACGCGATCCTTGTGGTTACTAAACAGATTTTAGATATTACTTTATGCTATAGCTTAT
Organism: Coregonus clupeaformis; assembly: GCF_020615455.1. Classification (NCBI taxonomy): domain Eukaryota; kingdom Metazoa; phylum Chordata; class Actinopteri; order Salmoniformes; family Salmonidae; genus Coregonus; species Coregonus clupeaformis. The sequence goes on along the minus strand of NW_025535361.1, from coordinate 29,199 downwards.
TCCATGTTTACATCTTTGATTAAATGACTTCAAATGCAAAACTTAAATTTACTTTGTGGAATGTCTGTGGAGTTTGTAAACTATCCAAGCTTAAAACAGGTCATTACTAGGCTTAAACAACTTCATTCATCTATTGTGTTCCTATAAGAAACTCACTTGTTGAAGGATGAGCTACTTAAAGTATGCAGGAGATGACAAGGGCAAGTAATAGCATCCTGTTTCTCCTCTCATTCTCATGGTGTTATGGTTTTAATTCACTAATCTGTTTCATTTCAAGTGGATACTATTATAACTGATACAGCTGGTAGATACATTTAGATACAGGGAACTCTTTTGAATGAGCATATTAATCTGGATAATGTTTATGGTCCTAATGATGATAATCCCAAATTCTTTTGAGAATGTATTTCTATTGATAGCCTCCATTCCTGGTAAAGTCCTAATGGCAGGGGACTTTAATTGTACTCTTGATCCTCATCTAGATTGCTCCTCTGGTTTAGACACTTCCCACTCGCAGAGTAGAAAGAAATTACAGCATTTCATTAAGGACTTAAATCTATGTGAACCTTGGAGGACTCAGAACCCGAGTAAAAGGGAGTATTCATGTTACTCGTCAACATTTAAATCATATTCTCATGTAGACTACATTTTAGTTTCTTGCTCATTGCTTCCCAATGTAGCAGGAAGTGGATATGATACTATTGTTTTGAATGACAATTCCCTTGTGTCATTATTCTATAGGGATACAAAACTAGTAAAAGGATCCTCTAGATGGCGTTTGCATCCCAGATGGTTACAGGACCCAGACTTCTTACATTACGTTGGAGTGCATATAGATGTTAATTTGACATTGAACACTGACCAAACGTCAGCAAGTACCAGATGGGAGGCTTTCAAAGCACATATTTGGGAGCAAATTAAACGTTTTACCAGTTTAAAATAAAATAAAATCAGAAAATGAGAGACGGAGAGCAAAATGAGAGAATTGGAGAGGGAAGCTTTTTTGGATAACTCAGTAGAAGTAAACAAGGAATGATTTGGTCTTAAAGCTCAGTATGAAGAACTTCTCACCTCAAAGGCTGAAAACAGCTTAACTAGGCTGAAACAGTCCTATGATCAAGGTGAAAAACCTGGTAAATTGCTGGCCTGGCACATTAAGAAGTAAAATTCAGCCTTTAATGCAATTCATAATTTACAAGGACAATTATCAATGGATCCTGTAGAAATAAACCAAAATTGGATCTGGAAAAGGAATTGGATGGTGTTGAAATATCTGATGCTATTTTCAATCTGAAGGGAGGTAAAGCGGAAGGTCCAGATGGGCTCCCAATAGATATTTAAGGACAAACTTCTAGGTCCACTTTTATGGAGGACTAAAAGTGCCACAATTAAATAAATAAATACACCATTAAATAATTACTTAAATGTGTCATTAATTAATTCAAATTAGAATTAAATACATAAATGTGTAATTAAATGTATCATTAATTAATTCAAATACCGATTCATTTTATGTAAAATACATATATAATTATTTCACTATTTACATTTACATTTCATGATCCTGCATTGCAGTGATTCATGAATTACTTAAAACTGTCAAACTGACCCATCAAAGTCAGTGGGCGGGGCTAACGCGAATCTAGTCTGATCCATTGCTTTGGTCTGAAGTAGAGTAGGCCAACCTGGATAGAGACAATGGAGGATCTCCGTGAACTTTCCAGGGAGTTGGTTAGAGACATTTTAAACTTAGCAGAGGATGTAGAAGCAGGACCTGCTGACATTATCCCGAATTGATTTGTCTTGGCTTGATGCAGAGGGTAACCAATCAGGCGTTAGGTTCCGCTACCAACTTTTGATGGGTCAGTTTGACAGTTTTAAGTAATTCAGAAGCACTCCAACGCAGGACCATGAAATGTAAATGTAAATAGTGAAATTATTATATATGTATTTTACATAAAATGAATCGGTATTTGAATTAATTAATGACACATTTAATAACACATTTATGTATTTAATTCTAATTTTAATTAATCAATGACACATTTAAGTAATTATTTAATGGTGTATTTATTTATTTAATTGTGGCACTTTTAGTCCTCCATACACTTTTGGATATGTACAGTGCATTAGGAAAGTATTCAGACCCCTTTACTTTTTCCACAATTTGTTACGTTACAGCCTTATTCTGAAATGGATTAAATAAAAAAATTATCATCAATCTACACACAATACCTCATAATGACAAAGTGAAAACAGGTTCTTAGACATTTTTGCATAAGTATTCACACCCTTTGCTATGAGACTCGAAATTGACCTCCGGTGGATACTGTTTCCATTGATCATCCTTGAGATGTTTCTAAAACTTAATTGGAGTCCAACTGTGGAAAATTCAATTGATTGGAGATGATTTGGAAAGTCACACAGCTGTCTATATAGGTGACCAAGAACATGATGGTCACTGACAGAGCTCCAGAGTTCCTCTATGGAGATGGGAGAACCTTCCAGAAGGACAACCATCTCTGCAGCACTCCACCAATCAGGCCTTTATGGTAGAGTTGCCAGACGGAAGCCACTCCTCAGCAAAAGGCACATGACAGCCCGCTTGAAGTTTGCCAAAAAGCACCTAAAGGACTCGGACCATGAGAAACAAGATTCTCTGGTCTGATGAAACCAAGATTGAACTTCTTGGCCTGAATGAAAAGCATCACGTCTGGAGGAAACCTGGCACCATCCTTATGGTGAAGCATGGTGGTGGAAGCATTATGCTGCGGGGATGTTGTTCAGCTGCAGGGACTGGGAGCCTAGTCAGGATCGAGGGAAAGATGATTGGAGCAAAGTACAGAGAGATCCTTGATGAAAACCTGCTCCAGTGCGCTCAGGACCTCAAGACCGGGGCGAAGGTTCGCCTTCCAACAGGACAACGACCCTAAGCACACAGCCAAGACAACGCAGGAGTGGCTTCGGGACAAGTCTCTGAATGTCCTTGAGTGGCCCAGCCAGAGCCGGGACTTAAAATCAATCGAACATCTCTGGAGACCTGAAAATAGCTGTGCAGCGACGTGCCCCATCCAACCTGACAGAGCTTGAGAGGATCTGCAGAGAGGAATGGGAGAAACTCCCCAAATACAGGTGTGCCAAGCTTGTAGCATCATACACATTAAGACTTTGGCTGTAATCACTGCCAAAGGTGCTTAAACAAAGTACTGAGTAAAGGGTCTGAATACTTATGTAAATGTGATTGTTCAGTTGTTGTTTTTGCAACAACTGATAAAAACCTGTTTTTGCTTTGTCATTATGGGGTATTGTGTGTAGATTGATGAGGGAAAAAAACAATTTAATCAATTCTACAATAAGGCTGTAACATAACAAAATGTTGAAAAAGTCAAAGGGTCTGAAGACTTTCCGAATGCACTGTATATAGACAGGTGTGTGCCTTTCCAAATCATGTCCAACAAACGTAATTAGATAGAACCTGCTCTTACCATGAGAAACAGATTTCCCAATCTTCTCCTCCTCTTCTTCATCTTTAATGTTGACATTCAGCTCCAGTGTTTGACTGCAGTCTTCCAGCTTCACTGATGCCATCTCTGGATCCTGCTTAGCAAACTGGGCTCCACCGTCACAATCAGGACCCAGTGACTGTAGGTTTGGACTCAGCGTGGAAGGCGAGAGGCAGGCTGGGTTTTGTCCTCACTGTTGATGTTACCAGCCTCAGACTTACCTGAATCGGCCAGTAGTAATAAAGAGAAACGTTCACAAAAGTTATTGTCTTGACAGTTCTTGCACTTTCTTTATTCTCTAAAAATATTTTCACTTTTTTCTTGTTCAATTATCTAATTCAGTGCTTGACTTGGACTGAAATAGGTGCTAATACTCATTTTGGGTGCCGGTACTGTTTATATTAAGGTGCAGGAGCTCCACAATACTTTTGAGCTAATACCTAACCTATAGTAGATAAATACGTAAATGACTCAAAATCCATTTAGTACAAGGTTACAGTTTGTTTTAGACAGCACTGTGTGCTAATTTCCCGAAGAACCTTGTCTTCACGGTATTACTTCAATCAAAAAACAATTGTATTTCCTGTTCAAACCATAGCAACATATATTGATAGACATAAACAACAGAATGTGTCTGAATATTAGTACACATGTAGAAAACTGATAATCATTACATTCATCTTCAAAACAGTAGTGCGAACGTGAAATTGTCTCTATCTGATGCACCCGCACTGTCCTCACTGAAGTCCGTTGACTTGATTATTTATGAAACTAACATGAGAAAATTATGTACATCCACTCAGACAAATCCAAAGTCTCTAGCTATGTGACTTGTAAAATAGTTTTTATCACGTTCTTTCACTCACTCGGTTTGACACAAATATAACACATCAAACCTTTACCAAACGTGATAATACCTTAACGGATGTGTTACCTAACATGGTATGACATGTTCTTTCGACATTAGAAAGTTTAAACGTGCTATTACATACCTCTAGTAATAAATAGAAACGGACACAAAGGTTATCTTCTTGACTTTGCAGTTCAGACGCTTTCTTTATTGTGAAGGATGGTGCCGCCTGCCCGGAACTTCCTGTTCCCCCACTACTAACGGTCCGTGCATTCCGAGATTAGATTACAACATTTAATTAAATAACTAAAAAAGTGTAAACTGTAGAAATGTATTTCCCTTTATAGTTTATTAGCCTAAGCATGACCTTCATCCACATCATTTCTCTAGGATTGGAACCGGTTCAGGGAACAGAACCGAAAAATAATGTAAAAAATAACCGGAAACTAAAGTGTAAATACACTTTTCAGGAACAGCAGTTATTTTAAAAGCATGGGATCCAGGTAATAACCTTATTTTACTTTCCGGGTATGTTTTTCCAGTCCCACAAAAATCGCAACAAACTCACTCTAGAAACGTATTCCAGTTTCTGCTGCTGGCCAGCTGGAATGGAAACCTTTGCCAGTGGGTGTGCGTATGGAAACTACCTGCTCCTCCCCTCTGAAGCATAGGTTACTGTATCCTACTGACAACGTTACAAGCATGATTCAGAAATTAGGGAGATATGTTTAATTTGAGAAGAATGGATGAACTTTTTCAATGCTAGTTAAAGATACTATAGTCACCACGTTTGACATTGGATTTATTAACGACAAAAAGGTACGACCTGTTTTTAATTCTAGTGCGGCACTGCACTGCACAAACAAGGTTGTTAGCTAGCTAGCTAACATTAGCTCTGTTCCAACGTTAAACCAACTCTGAAGTTCAGACATTCAAAGTTCCTCCATAGAAGCCGCTCCTCTGTAGGTATAATTCTGTGGGCCTAATTCAGATAATGCAGGTCATAATACGATGCCCAGCTCTTCAATGCAAGCATCCTCTAACGAGCTCTCCTCACCCTCAAAATATCGCACCTTACACTGTGATTGGCAGCAGTTTGCTCTGAATGATTTTCCTATACAGATACTCTGTGGTTGTCACGAGAATTTTGTTATCTCAATGGTTGAAGTCAAACACTTCTTAAATCTTTGAATAATTCCCAGAGGTATAAATCTCTAGTTTAAATACATTAAACAGACCCCTTACTGCAATGGTCATTCTTTATTCATTGAGAGCGCTGTGAAAATCATACAATGCACAACGTTTTGTATACCTCTACTACGCCCCTAAGTGGGCCAATGAGAAAGCTCCTAGCCCATATTTAGGCAACTGTTACATTTCTCTGTTAGCTTGCACAGCAACCTATTGTTTCTTCCTGGATCTATTTCACACTGGTTTCAGAAGACACAAATACTCTGTTGCTGGGCAAATATGCATCTTATACAGGCACATACGGTGGGGACATGTTTCTCAGTGTCTAGTTTCACATCCTGTTTTCTGTTATTGGTTTCAAAGTTGCATTCTGCTTGCATAGATATAAAAATTAGCCAAAGCCCTCGTTTTACTTCTAACTAAGCTAAACACATTATCAGATTGTAGTTTTATTATTCTAACACATTTCACAAAGAATCAGAGTGTAATAATTAGTCATTACCAAATTATTCTATCAGTGGTGTACTAGTGTATTTATTCTCCCACTTGGATATCACTTCCAGAAGCTTTAAATTGAGGGCCAGGTTGTCAGGATGGGTAATGTATTGTACACATTAATTACAAGTACTCCTAAAGATACACTTCATTTTAACTAGCTAAATCCTGTGTAACAACTAGTAATTACATTGTACTTGGCTAACATTACATGTACTATGCTTTGAAATAGGGTCTTATTCTTCATCTGGGACTTGTATTTATTATGGATCCCCTTTAGCTGCACTTCCTGGGATCCAGCAAAATTAAGGCAGTTCATAAAAAACATGTTAAATTCACAGATTTCACAACACACTGTGTGCCCTCCACCACTACCATTTACATTTACATTTTAGTCATTTAGCAGACGCTCTTATCCAGAGCGACTTACAGGAGCATTTAGGGTTAAGTGCCTTGCTTAAGGGCACATCGACAGATTTTTCACCTAGTCGGCTCAGGGATTAGAACCAGCGACCTTTCGGTTACTGGCACAACGCTCTTACCCACTAAGCTACCTGCCGCCCTACTACCACATATCTACAGTACAAAAATCCATGTGTACGTGTGTATAGTGCGTATGTTATCGTGTGTGTGTGTATGCATGTGTCTGCGCCTATATTTGTGTTGCTTCACAGTCCCCGCTGTTCGATAAGGTGTTTTTTAAATCTAATTGTACTACTTGCATCGGTTACTTGATGTGGAATAGAGTTCCATGTAGTCATGGCTCTATGTAGTACTGTGCACCTCTCATAGTCTGTTCTGGACTTGGGGACTGTGAAGAGACCTCTGGTGGCATGTCTTGTGGGGTATGCATGGGTGACCGAGCTGTGCGCCAGTAGCTCAAACAGACAGCTCGGTGCACCCAACATATCAACACCTCCACTTTGAGCCATGAGAGATGCATATTATTAATATTAGTTCTCTGTTTACATCCAAGGGCCAGCCGTGCTGCCCTGTTCTGAGCCAATTGCAATTTTCTTAAGTCCTTTTTTGTGGCACCTGACCACACGACTGTACAGTAGTCCAGGTGTGACAAAACTAGGGCCTGTAGGACCTGCCTTGTTGATAGTGTGGTTAAGAAGGTAGAGCAGCGCTTTATTATGGACATATTTCCACAATTACTACCAGGTACATGTTATTACATTGTAACTATGTGTCATTACAGTTAACTACAATACTTGTTTACAGTGTAGTTACACATGTAATTACACTGTAATAAGGACCCCATAAAAGGAAGTGTTACCGGCATCTCTTCTTTATGTATACGTTGATGTGCTTTAAGAAACCCTAGAGCACCCCTGTGGAAATCAAATTAGCATCATAATAACAATCCCCATCAAAATCTGTCTGTTTAAGCTAGAGATGTATTTTTTGCATGGGCTGCGTCTCAATCCACCACATCCTCTGAGGTCGGCCTTCCTCATCTGCGGTGGAAGAACTACAGTGTTGTTTGTCAGACCAGGAGACTTCTGTCTGTAAGGCGTCCGAGAAGTTTGGCCTACACATCTAAAGGTGAGACTCACCAACAAGTTCATGTCTGTTGTTTCGCTCTAGGACGCCTACAAGTGTCTGACGGTAGCAGGTACCAGTTTAAAACATTTGTGGAAGTAAATATTGAATATGTTTGACTTATCTTTCTTAATATAGAACAGAAACTTAAAAACCAACTTCCCTCTGAAAATGATTAGCAATATCATCCCCCACTCACTATCACAAGGGTTAGCAAATGTCAGGGTCAATTCCATTTCAATTACAGTCAATTCACAAAGTAACCCAAATTCCAATTCCACATTTTCCTCATTCATTTACAGATGGATACAATGCTGATTGGCAATGATGTTTAGATATCCTGTGGCATTCAAAAGTTGCTGCACTTTTATCAAGAGAACCAATATGTGCCATGAAAACACACCATCACCACCAGCCTGAAACACTGACACACAGCATGGATGCATGTACTCATGTTTATTTCTCCATACCCTAGTCCTCCCATCAGTACAAAACTCATCAAATCAGGCAATGCTTTTCAAATTCTCCATAGCCCACTGTAACTGCAGTTTCTTGCTGAAAGCTAATGGGGATCTATAAGAAATACACAAAAACTACATAATTAAGGATCATAGCGTTCAGTCAATGTCATGGAAATAGCAGGTGTCCATAATGTTTTGTACACACAGTGTATGTTGTGTCTAACAGCTCATTCCCACAGAAAACTGCAGAAGGAATCAGTACAACCCAGTCAACCATCAGACTCCATTGTGAGACGCCTCAAAGAGGATATTCAACCCTAAGGGCAAATCCAAGGTCATCTCAATATCTTTACAGTAGAAGCTATCTAAGCACACCAAAACTGACAAAACTGACACACTGAAGTAAAGATAGAATGTTAACCTACAACGCTTCCTTTCCTCTGCACAGTTCTCTCACAGTGAGAAACAATAGGATTACAATAGAGTGTTCTACGCTTTCTTCATTTGATCCAATTAACTGTTACCACTTCTTTTATGAGATGAGAATTAAGTGGAGTGACTAATCTTAGCTGGTCTGAGAGAACTGATGAGGATTTCACCTTTATACATTGGTTTCTTTTTAAGGTGCCCATTTGAGAAAAACTCTTTCCACAGTCAGAGCAGGAGTAAGGCTTCTCTCCTGTGTGTGTTCTCTGATGACCTTTTAGCTCAGTTGATGTTGTGAAGCATTTTACACAATTAGAGCAGGAGTAAGGCTTCTCTCCTGTGTGTGTTCTCTGATGAACTATTAACTAATTTGATGTTCTGAAGCATTTTACACAGTCAGAGCTGGAGTAAGGCTTCTCTCCTGTGTGTGTTCTCTGATGAACTTTTAGCCCAGTTGATGTTCTGAAGCATTTTACACAATCAGAGCAGGAGTAAGGCTTCTCCCCTGTGTGTGTTCTCTGATGAACTTTTAGCCCAGCTGATGTTGTGAAGCATTTTACACACTCAGAGCAGGAGTAAGCCTTCTCTCCTGTATGTATACGTTCATGTGTTTTTAAGTGGCCTAGTCGAGAGAAACTCTTTCCACAGTCAGAGCAGGAGTAAGGCTTCTCTCCTGTGTGTATAAGTTCATGTGTTTTTAAGTGTCCCAGTTGAGAGAAACTAGCCCCACAGTCAGAGCAGAAGTAAGGCTTCTCTCCTGTGTGTGTTCTCTGATGAACTTTTAGCTCAGTTGTTGTTTTAAAAAAAATTCCACAGTCAGAGCAGTAGTAAGGCTTCTCTCCTGTGTGTGCTCTCTGGTGAACTTTTAGCTTAGTTGATGTTTTGAAGCATTTTACGCAATTAGAGCAGGAGTAAGGCTTCTCTCCTGTATGTATACGTTCATGTATTTTTAAGTGGCCCAGTCGAGAGAAACTCTTTCCACAGTCAGAGCAGGAGTAAGGCTTCTCTCCTGTGTGCACTCTGTGATGAATTGTCAGAGCCTTTGATCTTGTGAAATTCTTCCCACAGTCAGTACAGGAAAACAGATTCTCTCCTGTGTGTATTTTTAGGTGTATTTTTAACTTTGATAGAATTGAAAAACTCTCCTCACAATGTGGGCAGTGGTGAGACCTCTTAGCTCTGTGATCTTCCTGCTGTTGCTCTCTGGATGTAGAGAATGTCTCAACATGGTCTCCTGTGTGAACAATATCAGAAGAACCAGTCAGTTGGTGGATTATACATGTCAATCAAGTATATTTTATGAAGCCCTTTTTACATCAGAAGTTGTCACAAAGTGCTTTACAGAAACCCAGCCTAAAACCCCAAAGAGCAAGCAATGCAGGTGTAGAAGCCATATCATCCTCCACTCACTATCACAAGGGTTAGTAACTACACACACTCATTTAATAGAACTTTAAAACATTGGCAGTTTGTCTACTTGACTTCTTTAGTCTACTCTCTGAGCACTCCAGATAGCCCAGTGAATAAAACACATGCTGCAAATACTGGTGTAAAACCATGCAAGGGTCAGTAGCATGAAATAATATCTACCTTCTCATTGAAACAGTTCATCATGAAACAGTTCTACTGCAACTTTTCATGCACAGTGAGAAGTTGGAACGAATAACACAAACTTAGTTAGATAGAACCTGCTCTTACCATGAGAAACAGATTTCCCAATCTTCTCCTCCTCTTCTTCATCTTTAATGTTGACATTCAGCTCCAGTGTTTGACTGCAGTCTTCCAGCTTCACTGATGCCATCTCTGGATCCTGCTTAGCAAACTGGGCTCCACTGTCACAATCAGGACCCAGTGACTGTAGGTTTGGACTCAGTGTGGAAGGAGAGAGGCAGGCTGGGTTTGTCCTCACTGTTGATGTTACCGGCCTCATACTTAATTCTAGTCGTCCTGTAGTAACAATGAGAAACAGACACAAAAAGTTATTGTCTTGACAGTTCTGGCACTTTCTTTATTCTCTAAAAATATACTCATCTTGTTAAATTATCTAATTCAGTGCTTGACTTGGACTGAAATAGGTGCCGGTACTGTTTATATTTAGGTGCAGGAGCTCCACAATACTGTTGAGATAATATTCTATAAGAGGAACATGAGCTCAAGCACTAGATATTTGAGGTGCCGGTACTTAACCTAACCACCTACTCATTCAAGTGGTTCTTTATTTTTTACATTGTATAACAATAGTGAAAACATCACAACTATGAAATAACACATATGTAACCAAAAAAAGTGTTAAACAAATCAAAATATATATCTTATATTTGAGATTCTTCAAAGTAAGCAACCTTTGCCTTGATGACAGCTTTGCACACTCTTGGCATTCTCTCTACCAGCTTCATCTGGTATTCACCTGTAATGCATTTCAATTAACAGGTGTGCCTTGTTAAAAGTTAATTTGTGGAATTTCTTAATGCGCTTGAGCCAATCAGTTGTGTTGTGACAAGGTAGGGGTGGTATAGAGAAGATAGCCCTATTTGGTAAAAGACCAAGTCCATATTATTGCAAGAACAGCTCAAATAAGCAAAGAGAAACAACAGTCCATCATTACTTTAAGATTCTTCAAGTGCAGTCGCAAAAAACCATCAAGCGCATTGATGAAACTGGCTCTCATGAGAACCGCCACAGGAAAGGAAGACCCTGAGTTACCTCAGCTGCAGAGGATAAGTTCATTAGAGTTACCAGCCTCAGAAAGTACAGCCCAAATAATTGCTTCACAGAGTTCAAGTAACAGACACATCTCAACATCAACTGTTAAGAGGAGACTGCGTGAATCAGGCCTTCATGGTGGAATTGTTGCAAGGAAACCACTACTAAAGGACACCAACAAGACAAAGAGACTTGCTTGGGCCAAAAACATGAGCAATGGACATTAGACCGGTGGAAATCTGTCCTTTGGTCTGATGTGTCCAAATTTGAGATTTTGGTTCCAACCGCAGTGTCTTTGTGAGACACAGAGTAGGTGAACGGATGATCTCTACATGTGTGGATCCCACCGTAAAGCATGGAGGAGGTGGTGTTACGGTGCTTTTCTGGTGATTTATTTAGAATTCAAGGCACACTTAACCAGCATGGCTACCACAGCATTCTGCAGCGATACTCCATCCCATCTGGTGTGCGCTTAGTGGGATTATCATTTGTTTTTCAACAGGACAATGACCCAACACAACTCCAGACTGTGTAAGGGCTATTTGACCAAGAAGGAGAGTGATGGAGTGCTGCATCAGATGACCTGGCCTCCACAATCAACCGACCTCAACCCAATTGAGATGGTTTGGGATGAGTTGGACCACAGAGTGAAGGAAAAGCAGCCAACAAGTGCTATATTGTGAACTTCTTCAAGATTGTTGGGAAAGCATTCCAGTGTGCAAATCTGTCATCAAGGCAAAATACTAAAATATATTTTGATTTGTTGAACACTTATGGTTACTACACGATTCCATATGTGTTATTTTATAGTTTAGATGTCTTCACTATTATTCTACAATGTAGAAAATAGTAAAAATTAAGAAAAACCCTTAAATAAGTAGGTGTGTCCAAACGTTTGACTGGTGCTGTATATTTGCCACTGCTTGACTAAAAAAAAGAACTTATAGTTAGATAGAACATGCTCTTACCATGAGAAACAGATTTCCCAATCTTCTCCTCCTCTTCTTCATCTTTAATGATGACGTTCAGCTCCAGTGTTTGACTGCAGTCTTCCAGCTTCACTGATGCCATCTCTGGATCCTGCAGTAAACTGGGCTCCACTGTCACAATCAGGACCCAGTGACTGTATGTTTGGACTCAGTGTGGAAGGAGAGAGGCAGGCTGGGTTTGTCCTCACTGTTGATGTTACCGGCCTCAGACTGAATCGACCAGTAGTAATATAGAGAGCACAGACACAAAAGTTAGTGTTGACAGTTCTGGCACTTTCTTTATTCTCAAAAATATTTTCACTTTTTCTTGTTCAATTATCTAATTCAGTGCTTTACTTGGACTGAAATAGGTGCCAATACTCATTTTGGGTGCCGGTACTGTTTATATTAAAGTGCAGGAGCTCCACAATACTTTTGAGCTAATACCTAACCTGTAGTAGATAAATGCATAAATGACTCAAAATCCATTTAGTACAAGGTTACAGTTTGTTTTAGACAGCACTGTGTGCTAATTTCCTGAATAACCTTGTCTTCACTGTATTACTTCAATCAAAAAACAATTGTATTTCCTGTTTACACCATAAAAACATTTATTGATAAAGACTGAAACTAGTGAATGTGTCTGAATATTAGTACACATGTAGAAAACTGATAATCATTACATTCAGCTTCAAAACAGTAGTGCGACCGTGAAATTGTCTCTGATGCACCCGCACTGTCCTCACTGAAGTCTGTTGACGCTGACCGAGAGTAGCCGCCATTTTACCAGCTTGGGAATTTTACACAAAACCAATAACATGCTAAACGAACTCAGAAATCTCAAATAAATTGATTATTTATCAACTAAAATGAGAAATGTATGTACATCCACTCAGACAAACCCAAAATCTCTAGCTATGTGACTTGTAAAATAGTTTTTATCACGTTCTTTCACTCACTCGGTTTGACAAAAAAAAAAAACATCAAACGTTTACCAAACGTGATAATACATTAACGGATGTGTTACCTAGCATGGTATGACATGTTCTTTCGACATTAGAAAGTTTAAACGTGCTATTACATACCTGTAGTAATAAATAGAAACGGACACAAAAGTTATCTTCTTGACTGCACAGTTCTGGCGCTTTCTTTGTTGTGAAGAACGTGGGATGGGCGCGCCTGCCGGAACTTCCTGTTCCCCCACTACCACAGAGCAACGGTCCGTGCATTTCGGGATCCTTGGGACGGCACTACCAGTGTTGCCAACTCATTTTCAGGAGAAGTTGCTAGAGGCAGGTCGATTTGTTGCTAAAAGTTATGATTTGACATTTGTTCGTTTAGATTTGTTTGTTTATTATCACATATTTGTATTTGTAAAAGTAATATAAACACATAACATGTATATGATCAGATTTTTTTATTTATAAACACAACACATTTAATTATTAAACAATTACACATTACACATTATGGAACAATTACATTTGATTTATATTCTTATTAACTAGTAGTGTATTGGTAGTTAGTTAACATGCTACCTAACTGATCAACAATTATAGGTACAAGCTAATAACAAGGTATATATGCTATCTTATTGAACAAGCAATTTAACTCAAATAATGATGTGTGCGCTAGGCATCTCTCTCCAGCTCTCTCCAGGTTGTTGTGCTGCTTGGCTGGCCTGCTGCTGCCTGTGCACGAGCTGAGCGCCTGCTGCTGACGTCACTCACAATGCACTTTTGCAGCCAGCCATGTGTGTTGTGACTGAGTGTGTGACAGATAAAATTGTTTCAGTGTCATTTAAAGGTAAAATGTGTGCATTTTAGTGTTTGGGTTTGATTCCAGGCTGTGTCACAACCAGCCGTGACCAGGAGTCCCATAGGGCGGTGCACAATTGGCCCAGCGACATCCGGGTTAGGGTAGGGTTTGTCCCAGGGGAGCTTTACTTGGCTCATCACGCTCTTGCAACTCCTTGTGGCGGGCTGGGCGCCTGCAGGCTGACTTCAGTCATCAGTTGAACAGTGTTTCCTCCGACACATTGGTATGGCTGGCTTCCGGGTTATGGGCGTTATGAAGCGCTGTTTGGCAGGTCATGTTTCGGAGGACGAATGACTCCACCTTCGCTCTCCCGAGCCCATTGGGGAGGTGCAGCGATGAGAAAAGATCGTAATTGGATCGCAATTGGACATCAAGAAATTGGGGAGAAAAAGGGGCAAAACTATTTAAACACTTGAGTAAATGAGGGATACGAAGTATATTGAAAGCAGGTGCTTCTACACAGGTGTGGTTCCTGAGTTAATTAAGCAATTAACATTGTATCATGCTTAGGGTCATGCATACAAAATGCTGGGCAGGCCATTTTTCTGGCCCCCATATGATGACAATGCCCCCATCCACAGGGCATGAGTGCCTGAATCGTTTGATGAAAGCTATACAAACCATATGCCATGGCCGTCACAGTCACCAGATCTCAACCAAATTGAACACTTATGGGAGATTCTGGAGCGGCTCCTGACACAGCATTTTCCACCACCATCAACAAAACACCAAAGGATGGAATTTCTTGAGGAAGACTGGTGCTCGCTTCCTCCAATAGAGTTCAGACACTTGTAGAATCTATGCCAAGGTGCATTGAAACTATTCTGCCTCATGGTGGCTCAACGCCCTATTAAAAGACACTATGTTGGTGTTTCCTTTATTTTGGCAATTACATGTAGATCCACACATGTTATTGTCTATATCATGCAGAATTGTCATCTCATTGTTCCTTAGGGAGCTCATTCTATAATACAGACGTTGGTGATTTCTGTCCCAGGTAGTTGCAAAAATCTGGTAACTTTCTCCAAATTCCCTTGTTTTCCAGAAAACCCAGTTGGAAGGTTTCCTGAATCAGGAGGGAATAAACAGTAAATCTGGAATCTTCAAACAGGATTTCTGGAAAACCTGGGGATTATGGGAAAGTTGGTGGATTTTTGCAACCCTAGTCCCAGGAGACTGAACTGTGGGCACGTTTTTATTCCTGCCCAGCACAAACATCTCATTCAACTAATCATGGTCTTCCATTTAGACCCCAATAGTTGAGTGAAGTGTTAGTAGAGTGCTGGAACCTGGACACTCCTGTGTAAACTGTGGCTGTCTGACTACAATTGTCTAAATACAGGTGCCATGTTTTCTTTTGCTAATCCATGCAGGTTTGTCATCTCATAAGGAGTGGAGAAGCCCTATGCACCATAAACCTTAATACTGGAGTAACTTCCTGTCAGAGAAACTGTGATTATAGGGTTAGACAGGAGGCCCTGGGCCAATGGGAGGTCACAGGTGAGGGCTTGGGGGTCAGAGAGAGTGGGCGTGTTTAGTTTAACATGGCCCGGTGCCCGGTGGGTGGAGTTTGCACATTTTAGACCATTCCATTGGTCCTTATGTGAAATCTCCACCAATCTGGGGCACCGAGCCATGCAAAACGAACTGACCCAGTAAAAGGGGACATTACAGACATGAAGATAGAACTCCCCCAACACTCCTCACATTGAGTTGCTGCGTCTGATTTAAAGGACCCTTATAGTCCTCAATAATCAACAATGTAATACTTATTACAGGTTAACTCTCTTGCTTTCTTTCAAGCACACTCAGTACTTCTATCCATCCCTCTCCAGGTGCCAGAGACAGAACATTCCAAGGACCTCCAGAGCCTTCTGACCAATTACCTGCCATCTCTCCAGAGCACAGAGAAGTAGGCTCCATTTGTAATAGTATACTGATGCACGTTACTAGTGCTGTCTGTGTGATATAGCAGATAATCAAGGTCTTCACTAGTGCTGTCTGTGTGATATAGCAGATAATCAAGGTCTTCACTAGTGCTGTCTGTGTGATATAGCAGATAATCAAGGTCTTCACTAGTGCTGTCTGTGTGATATAGCAGATAATCAAGGTCTTCACTAGTGCTGTCTGTGTGATATAGCAGATAATCAAGGTCTTCACTAGTGCTGTCTGTGTGATATAGCAGATAATCAAGGTCTTCACTAGTGCTGTCTGTGTGATATAGCAGATAATCAAGGCCTTCACTAGTGCTGTCTGTGTGATATAGCAGATAATCAAGGTCTTCACTAGTGCTGTCTGTGTGATATAGCAGATAATCAAGGTCTTCACTAGTACTGTCTGTGTGATATAGCAGATAATCAAGGCCTTCACTAGTGCTGTCTGTGTGATATAGCAGATAATCAAGGTCTTCACTAGTGCTGTCTGTGTGATATAGCAGATAATCAAGGTCTTCACTAGTGCTGTCTGTGTGATATAGCAGATAATCAAGGCCTTCACTACTGCTGTCTGTGTGATATAGCAGATAATCAAGGTCTTCACTAGTGCTGTCTGTGTGATATAGCAGATAATCAAGGTCTTCACTAGTGCTGTCTGTGTGATATAGCAGATAATCAAGGCCTTCACTACTGCTGTCTGTGTGATATAGCAGATAATCACGGTCTTCACTAGTGCTGTCTGTGTGATATAGCAGATAATCAAGGTCTTCACTAGTGCTGTCTGTGTGATATAGCAGATAATCAAGGCCTTCAGTAGTGCTGTCTGTGTGATATAGCAGATAATTCAGGGTCCCTGGTTGGGTTTACTGTACTTCAGAACTCATGTTCTCTCCTTCGAAAACTCTCCCAGACTTCAATAAAAACTTCCGCATGTTCTTCCGCCTGTCCCCAGACAACACTTAGAGCTTATGATTCAAAAGTAAAAATTAATGTCTCATGTCCAGGGTGAATAACACTTTTATTAATGTATATTTTAAAAAAAACATATATATATATATATCACTTGCGTCGACTAAAATATACACTGAATGTACAAAACATTAGGAACACCTGCTCTTTCCATGACAGACTGACCAGGTGAATGCTATGATGCCTTATTGATGTTACCTGTTGAATCCACTTTATATCAGTGTAGATGAAGGGGAAGAGACAGGTTAAATAAGGATGTTTAAGCCTTGAGACAATTGAGACATGGGTTGTGTATGTGTGCCATTCAGAGGGTGAACGAGCAAGAAAATATTTAAGTGCCTTTGAACTGGGTATGGTAGTCGGTGCCAGGCGCACCGGATTTGAGTGTGTCAAGAACTGCACCGCTGCTGGGTTGACGCTCAACAGTTTCCTGTGTGTATCAAGAATGGTCCACCACCCAAAGAACATCCAAAGGACATCCAGCCAACTTGATACAACTGTGGGAAGCATTGGAGTCAACATGGGCCAGCATCCCTGTGGAACGCTTTCGACACCTTGTAGAGTCCATGCCCCAACAAATTGAGGCTGTTCTGAGGGCAAAAGGGGGTGCAATGCAATATTAGGAAGGTGTTCCTAATGTTTTGTACACTTTGTATATCAAAGACCAGATTGAAGAATGGGACATAGATAAGTGAATATCAGTTCTTGCATTTGTATCAGTTTGTATGAATGAGTGGTTACAGGATATGTAGACATTCCAAACTGACAGAAGGGTGTTCCACAATCTTTGTTTAGCAATGACTAAAAGTCCCAACTGGACAAGTCCAGAAATAAAAAATGTAAAAGTCCTTGAGGAACGGTCCATGGTCAACCCACGGCAGGCACGCTCTGAGGGATCCAATCTAGTGTTTGCAGAAGGCCTCTCCTGGGTTGTGTTGTACTCAGTGAAAGAGACAGATTGTCAGATTGCGCCGTAGGGCCAAGTATAATAAACTGCAATACCTCTCCAAAAATGATGAAACTAAATCACAATGAAGCAACAAAAGAACTAAGGAAAGGAGTATAATCATATCAAAGCAAAAACAAACAATAATGGGGAAATCAATAAGGCTTGATACTGTCATTTCAACCTAAATAAATGGAGAAACGGGACAGTGGCTCAAGTAATGTTATCTGGTATCAACAAAGGTCAACGTCTATTCAGGGAAAGTTCAGGTTCTCAATGGTCTCTGTCGTAAGAGCCAGTGGAGGGACACTAGTGACTCAAATAGTTCAGATGTGAGCTGGGAGTGAGTGTTCAGGCAGAAAAGTCTCTATAATCCACAATGACTTGTCGAAAGTGCGATCGAAAGGAATTTGCCTCAGTTGTTAGTCTATAGTGGTGCGGATGGAAAGAAGGGTAGGCTACTTCCTTAGGGGAATGGTGAATGTGCATTAACGAGTGTAGCACAAAGCAGTAGAGAATTTTGGCAGATCTGATCCCTACACAGGCTCAAGGGACCCCTTGCAAGTCTTCAGTCCCAAAACGCTTTCTGCCGCAGCCACAATCATGTCCAGTTCCTTAGACGTCTTTGAGACTTGTGCTGTCCAGTTTATAACTGTGGCAATGAACGCAAAACAAATAAACATTTTTAACACACAGGGTATGTTTTGTCTGGCAGCAAACATTTACTACAGGCTGTGGTGTATCCACTACCATATCTTCCCTAGCATCACTTGTTTTCTCAATTATTTTAATCGCCTCCGAATAGGAGATTCGATTGACAACTATCCTTTGCCACCTCAATCTCCTTCACCCTTACAGGGCACTCCAGGAACTCAGGATCATCATCCCCACCACAATTGCAACCCCGTCGTCCTTCTAAACACTGTTCTTCAGTATACTCTGTCCGTCTGCACACACTTTGAAACACAGTCAAATTCTTACATTGCAGTGGTTTGGGGATGACAGCTCTTACAGCGTATCTTACAAACAAGCGCCACATGCGTAGGTATTTGCTCTTTATCAAAAAACTACCGACAGACTTACTTATTTTCTCCATTCTCCCAGCGGGACAGATGCCGGGCACCAACCACACCAGGAATTTTCTTCAGGTATTTACAGCGTGCTGCTTCTGGCATTCACCTTAAATAAAGAACAGGTGCAAGCAACTCCCAGGTCCAAATCAGTGATGCATCAATTAATTACTCCCCTTATCAACAGAGGGAAGAGTTTCCGCGGGCAAAAGAGGTGCACACCATATACAGTGAGGGAAAAAAGCATTTGATCCCCTGCTGATATTGTACGTTTGCCCACTAACAAAGAAATGATCAGTCTATAATTTTAAAGGTATGTTTATTTGAACAGTGAGAGACAGAATAAAAACAAAAAAATCCAGAAAAACGCATGTCAAAAATGTTATAAATTGATCTGCATTTTAATGAGGGAAATAAGTATTTGACCCCCTCTCATTCAGAAAGAGTTCTGTCTTCCCAGGTGTCTTTTATACAGGGAACGAGCTGAGATTAGGAGCACACTCTTAAAGGGAGTGCTCCTAATCTCAGCTTGTTACCTTTATAAAAGACACCTGTCCACAGAAGCAATCAATCAATCAGATTCCAAACTCTCCACCATGGCCAAGACCAAACAGCTCCCAAGGATGTCAGGGACAAGATTGTAGACCTCACACAAGGCTGGAATGGGCTACAAGACCATCGCCAAGCAGCTTGGTGAGAAGGTGACAACAGTTGGTGCGATTATTGGCAAATGGAAGAAACACAAAAGAACTGTCAATCTCCCTCGGCCTGGGGCTCCATGCAAGATCTCACCTCGTGGAGTTGCAATGATCATGAGAACAGTGAGGAATCAGCCCAGAACTACACGGGAGGATCTTGTCAATGATCTCAAGGCAGCTGGGATCATAGTCACCAAGAAAACAATTGGTAAAACACTACGCCGTGAAGGACTGAAATCCTGCAGCACCCGCAAGGTCCCCCTGCTCAAGAAAGAACATATACATGTCCGTCTGAAGTTTGCCATTGAACATCTGAATGATTCAGAGGAGAACTGGGTGAAAGTGTTGTGGTCAGATGAGACCAAAATGGAGCTCTTTGGCATCAACTCAACTCGCCGTGTTTGGAGGAGGAGGAACGCTGCCTATGACCCCAAGAACACCATCCCCACTGTCAAACATGGAGGTGGAAACATTATGCTTTGGGGGTGTTTTTCTGCTAAGGGGACAGGACAACTTCACCGCATCAAAGGGACGATGGACTGGGCCATGTACCGTCAAATCTTGGGTGAGAACCTCCTTCCCTCAGCCAGGGCATTGAACATGGGTCGTGGATGGGTATTCCAGCATGACAATGACCCAAAACACACGGCCAAGGCAACAAAGGAGTGGCTCAAGAAGAAGCACATTAAGGTCCTGGAGTGGCCTAGCCAGTCTCCAGACCTTAATCCCATAAAAAATCTGTGGAGGGAGATGAAGGTTCGAGTTGCCAAACGTCCGGCTCAAAACCTTAATGACTTGGAGAATATCTGCAAAGAGGAGTGGGACAAAATCCCTCCTGAGATGTGTGCAAACCTGGTGGCCAACTATAAGAAACGTCTGACCTCTGTGATTGCCAACAAGGGTTTTGCCACCAAGTACTAAATCATGTTTTGCAGAGGGGTCAAATACTTATTTCCCTCATTAAAAATGCAAATCAATTTATTGTTATTCTGTCTCTCACTGTTCAAATAAACCTACCATTAAAATTATAGACTGATCATGTCTTTGTCAGTGGGCAAACGTACAAAATCAGCACGGGATCAAATACTTTTTTCCTCACTGTATTTGTCTGGGTGAAACCCATACCAGGTTAATTAGGTTCAGGGCATATAATGCAACGTATGAGGGCAGCTTCTAATAGATACATAGTCACCTCCGTGACATACCTTTCATCACCAAAGCCCTGTTAGCATTTACTGCTCGTGTTGCTGAACAATCCAACCCTTTTGTTAGAGCCAATGATATACAGTTGAAGTTGGAAGTTTACATACACTTAGGTTGAGTCATTAAAACTTGTTTTTCAACCACTCCACAAATTTGTTGTTAACAAACTATCGCTTTTGGCAAGTCGGTTAGGACATCTACTTTGTGCATGACACAAGTAATTTTTCCAACAATTGTTTACAGACAGATTTCACTTATAATTCACTGTATCACAATTCCAGTGGGTCAGAAGTTTACATACACTAAGTTGACTATGCCTTTAAACAGCTTGGAAAATTCCAGAAAATGATGTTATGGCTTTAGAAGCTTCTGATAGGCTAATTGACATGATTTGAGTCAATTGGAGGTGTACCTGTGGATGTATTTCAAGGCCTACCTTCAAACTTAGTGCCTCTTTGCTTGACATCATGGGAAAATCAAAATAAATCAGCCAAGATCTCAGAAAAAAATGGTAGACCTCCACAAGTCTGGTTCATCCTTGGGAGCAATTTCCAAATGCTTGAAGGTACCACGTTCATCTGTACAAACAATAGTACGCAAGTATAAACACCATGGGACCACGCAGCCGTCATACCGCTTAGGAAGGAGACGCGTTCTGTCTCCTAGAGATCAACGTACTTTGGTGCGAAAAGTGCAAATCAATCCCAGAACAACAGCAAAGGACCTTGTGAAGATGCTGGAGGAAATAGGTACAAAAGTATCTATATCCACAGTAAAACGAGTCCTATATTGACATAACCTGAAAGGCTGTGGGGGTGCTTTGCTGCAGGAGGGACTGGTGCACTTCACAAAATAGATGGCATCATGAGGAAGGAAAATTATGTGGATATATTGAAGCAACATCTCAAGACATCATTCAGGAAGTTAAAGCTGGTCGCAAATGGGTCTTCCAAAATGGACAATGATCCCAAGCATATTTCCAAAGTTGTGGCAAAATGGCTTAAGGACAACAAAGTCAAGGTATTGGTTTGGCCATCACAAAGCCCTGACCTCAATCCTATAGAAAATGTGTGGGCAGAACTGAAAAAGCGTGTGCGAGCAAGGAGGCCTATAAACCTGACTCTGTCAGGAGGAATGGGCCAAAATTCACCCAACTTATTGTGGGAAGCTTGTAGAAGGCTACCCGAAACGTTTGACCCAAGTTAAACAATTTAAAGGCAATGCTACCAAATACTAAATGAGTGTATGTAAACTTCTGACCCACTGGGAATGTGATGAAAGAAATTAAAGCTGAAATAAATAAATCTCTCTACTATTATTCTGACATTTCACATTCTTAAAATAAAGTGGTGATCCTAACTGACATAAAACAGGGCATTTTTACTAGGATTAAATGTCAGGAATTGTGAAAAACTGAGTTTAAATGTATTTGGCTAAGGTGTATGTAAACTTCCAACTTCAACTGTAAGTGAAACAGAAAAAAATGACAAAATATCTCTCTCTTTTGCTCCTATTTCATTTTTGAATAAATTAATTTGTTCAAAACTGGTCAACTATTATCTTTCTCTCTCTTTGAGTCAACTACTCACTACATTTTATGCACTGCAGTGCTAGCTAGCTGTAGCTTATGCTTTCAGTACTCGATTCATTCTTTGATCCTTTGATTTGGTGGACAACATGTCAGTTCATGCTGCAAAAGCTCTGATAGGAGGATGTCTTGCGGAAGTTGTCATAATTACTGTGTAAATCTATGGAATGGGGTGAGAACCATGAGCCTCCTAGGTTTTGTATTGAAGTCAATGTACCCAGAGGAGGACGGAAGCTAGCTGTCCTCCGGCTACTCCATGATGCTAACATACAGAGTGCTGTTGAGGCTACTGTAGACCTTCATTGCAAAACAGTGTGTTCTAATCAATTATTTGGTGACATATTAATATATAGTTTTATAGTTTTATCTAAAAAGGATACTTTTTAAATGTTTCACTATTTTTATTTTTTATGAAATTCACTGAGGAGGATGGTCCTCCCCTTCCTCCTCTAAGGAGTTTCCACTGATTGCAGGGAATACTGACTGGAGATGTTCCATCCTCCAAGGCCACTGAACCTGTGTAGGGATGTGATCTGGATTGGACTGTGACTTTTTAAAAATGTATTTTAATTTTGTGTACGTCATTATACTAGATAAGAAGAAGAAGAGGTACGTAAAAATGTCTGTAATGACTGTAAATCTGTAATGGCATATTATTTTATTATTATTATTATTATTATTATTATTAAGAGGTAGTTAGTCCATCAGTCCAATAGATGTCGATGTTGCACTGTGGTAGTGGGGGAACAGGAAGTTCCGGGTTGGCGCGCCCCATTATTCAGAATAAAGAATGCGGCGTCAAGACGACAACTTTGTGTACGTTTCAAATGTATTACTACAGGTATGTAATAGCACGTTTAAACTTTGTAATATCCAAAGAACATGTCATAACGTGCTAGTTAACAAATACGTCAAGGTATTCTCCCATTTGGTAAAGTTATTATGTGTTATTTTTGTGTCAAACCGAGTGAGTGAAAGAACGTGATAAAAACTATTTTACAAGTCACATAGCTAGAGATTTGCGATTTGTCTGAGTGGATGTACATCATTTCGTCAAAGTAACTTAATAAAATAAACCATTTGAGATTTCTGTGTTCGTTTGACATGTTATTGGTTTTGTGTAAAAATGTATAATCTTACGAGCTGTTAAAATGGCGTCCTCCATTCTGATGTTGGTTTAAAGTCCACATAGAAGATAATGGCCCCATGAGATATTTATGTAGTTGGTGCAGTATATTATTTTACTGTAGTAAATATACATTGTGTGTTCAGGGTTATTCGATCCACAAGTACACCACAAGTATGACAAAAGCAATATTTGTACTGTTCTACATATGTTGGTAACCAGTTTTATAATAGCAATAAGGCGACTCAGGCGTTGCAT
Source organism: Coregonus clupeaformis (assembly GCF_020615455.1). Lineage (NCBI taxonomy): Eukaryota > Metazoa > Chordata > Actinopteri > Salmoniformes > Salmonidae > Coregonus > Coregonus clupeaformis. Next base: position 5,444 of record NW_025535361.1, on the reverse strand, counting down.
CATGCCTAACAGCCCTTAGCCGTGGTATATTGACCATATACCACACCTCCTCTGGCCTTATAGTATAAATATACATGAGTTCTATCTTGGAAAAGCATTTATTAGCTTTCAATTGTACAATTTATGCTCCCCGCATATAACCACGAAGACGGCCGGAAAGGCCCTAAAGTATTGGAGATTTTTCAGTTAATCGCGGTTAACCACTATCTCACACAAGGATAGAAAACATAACAAGCTAAGTATGGTGCAAAAGGAAATGGCTCAGTTGAAACAAAGACAGGAAATGGCTCAATATACGCCTATGGAGTAAGAACCACTTAAAGGGTTAAAACAGAGCCAGGAAGTGGCATAACAGGGTTTGGTCCCGCCACCATTGTTTCCAAAAACAGACTGAATAGAAGGAAGAGAAGTCAGATTGTGCCACTATTAAAGAATAAACAAGTGGGTGGGACGGTCAAGATGTTAAGATTGGAAACCATGATGGAGTAAACTAACCAGGGATGGATTAAGAAAAAAGGTGTGTACTAGAGCAAAATGAAACTGTATAAAAACTGACAACTGAGTGTTGGAGAGTAGTTGCTATGCAGACCAGCTCGGCTCTATTGCTTGTGTAAAAAGGTCTATCTTGATTCTACAAAAACTCTGGAAGTACTTTGTTTTTACTGAGGATAAGGACAATTCTCCACAACATTGTCTGTTTCTCTTCATTACTACAGGCTGACTAGGATTAAGTCTGAGGCCTGTAACATCAACAGTGAGGACAAACCCAGCCTGCCTCTCTCCTTCCACACTGAGTCCAAACCTACAGTCACTGGGTCCTGATTGACAGTCGAGCCAAGTTTGCACCGCAGGTACCAGAGATGGCATCAGTGAAGCTGGAAGACTGCAGTCAAACACTGGAGCTGAATGTCAGCATTAAAGATGAAGAAGAGGAGGAGAAGATTGGGAAATCTGTTTCTCAAGGTAAGAGCAGGTTCATTCCAACTTCCCATTGTGCATGAAAAGTTGCAGTAGAACTGTTTCATGATGAACTGTTTCAATGAGAAGGTAATGTTATTTCATGCTACTGTGACTTGCATGGATGACACCAGTATAGTCTGTTTTGGAATGGGTGGCCAGTAATAAACTGGCCCTGAACATCTAAAACTAAGAGCACTGTATTTGGTACAAATCATTTCCTAAGTTCTAGACCTCAGCTGAATCTGGTAATGAATGGTGTGGTTGTTGAACAAGTTGAGGAGACTAAATTACTTGGCATTACCTTAGATTGTAAACTGTCATGGTCAAAACATATAGATTCAATGGTTATAAAGATGGGGAGAGTTCTGTCCGTAATAGATGCTCTGCTTTTTTGACACCACACTCCAAAAAGCAAGTTCTGCAGGCTCTAGATTTGTCTTATCTTGATTATTGTCCAGTCGTGTGGTCAAGTTTTGTAAGGAAAGACCTAGTTAAGTTAAAAAGTATATAGGATATAGGTTAAGAACTTTTGTGAAAGAGCACAGTTTGAAAGATATGACATATAGAAGCAAACCGGAGGGACATCATGAAAATGATCGGAGAGGTTGAGGAGTAAAAACAAATCAAATAGAACTTATGTGAAATTGACTGTGTCCATAAAATGTATATAGTATGTATAAGCTGGAAGTAGAGGCTTAAGCGTTGTTGTTCACTAGTTTACTCCAATTAGGGGTAAATATATATATTATATATGTATATGTGAAAAAAATATATGGGGGATTGGAAGTGATGCAAACAATTACATTGATGGAAGTTACAATCTATCAGAAATATTAAAGCTGATTTATTTTAAATAAAACGGAAGGAATAAAAATACCAATTGAAGCTGCAGCTGGCCCAGAACAGAGCGGCACGTCCTGCTCTTCATTGTAATCAGAGGGCTAATATAAATACTATGCATGCTGTACACATATCTCTGACACACACACATACCCCACCAGACATGCCACCAGGGGTCTTTTCACAGTCCCCAAATCCAAGAAAGTATACACTATTATATAGAGCCGTTATTGCATGGAACTCCGTTCCATCTCATATTGCTCAAATAAACAGCAAACCTGGTTTCAAAAACAGATAAAGCAACACCTCATGGCACAACGCCTCTCCCCCATTTGACCTAGATAGTTTTTGTATGTATTGACATGTAGGCTACGTGTGCCTTTTAAAATGTTTTTATGTAGTTCTGTCCTTGAGCTGTTCTTGTCTATTAATGTTCTGTATTATGTCATGTTTCATGTTTTGTGTGGACCCCAGGAAGAGTAGCTACTGCTTTTGCAACAGCTTATGGGGATCCTAATAAAATACCCAAATACCAGTATTGCCAGCATGTGTTTTATTAACTGGGCTATCTGGAGTGCTCAGAGAGTAGACTAAAGAAGTGAAGTAGACAAACTGCCAGTAATTAGAACTTCTATGAAATGAGTCTGTGTAGTTACTAGGCTTGGGTGGTATACTGGATACCAGGGAATTTGGAAAAAGCCACTGGATGGGTTTTCCATACAGCTGAAACTGTTTTCTTGAAGTTTTTCTTGATTAATTTGAATATTTGTAGCTACTTTTTAAGTAAATACCTGCAGTCAACTTGTGCAATACGTTACGAGATAAAGAACATTACGTCACATTATTATGTAGCTTACGGTAGTCCCCAGTCAACGAGAAGAGACCGGAGCCTTGTGAATCACTCTCTGTCATGCAGCATGCGCCAGGTGATCTAATTACAGTATGGAATTCACAACTAAATATTTGCCAGCTAGATATCTTAACTATTAAGTTAACAGTCTACAATGTGCTAAATGCTCTGCAGTTGCCCATTAGGTTTGCTAATGTAGTAGTTAGTTAGCTATCTAGCTAAGTGGTTAGCTTCTTCCAATCAAGCATTCCCTTGCTAACAGTAGAGAATCCCCACCTGGATCAAGAGCCTTGCTGGCTAATATTAGTTTTGTGCGGGCAGCCAACTGTGAGTGTTTGAGTTACTTGTATAGCTGAGGTCAGAAACTGTACAAAGTGTTCGCATTGCACTCGTTAGCATTTAGTTAGCGTCCTCTATGATGATTCCTTAGTACTAGTTAGCATTTTGTTAGCATTCTGCTCAGTTAAGTTTTTTGGCCTTTGAATATTAGTACTTTTAAAATAAATACCTATTGTCAAGTTCAAATCAAATGAAATCAAATCAAATTTTATTGGTCACATGCGCCGAATACAACAGGTGCAGACATTACAGCTTACTTATCTATTACCTAGTTGTTCGCTAGGTAATAGATAAAGCACATCGCGTTCATCATTTCGCCCGTTAGAGAATTTTTCATTATGAAGCTTTCTGTTAGGTTCTGAACAAACAGAGTAAAAACTCAAACGGACATTTAGGAAAACCTCAAACCAAGTTCATTCATCCAACGGGTTTCAAACAGCTGCAAAGACAAAGCATGATTACACAAGCACATACAGTGGGGAAAAAAAGTATTTAGTCAGCCACCAATTGTGCAAGTTCTCCCACTTAAAAAGATGAGAGAGGCCTGTAATTTTCACCATAGGTACACGTCAACTATGACAGACAAATGAGGGAAAAAAATCCAGAAAATCACATTGTAGGATTTTTAATGAATTTATTTGCAAATTATGGTGGAAAATAAGTATTTGGTCAATAACAAAAGTTTCTCAATACTTTGTTATATACCCTTTGTTGGCAATGACACAGGTCAAACGTTTTCTGTAAGTCTTCAAGGTTTTCACACACTGTTGCTGATATTTTGGCCCATTCCTCCATGCAGATCTCCTCTAGAGCAGTGATGTTTTGGGGCTGTCGCTGGGCAACACAGACTTTCAACTCCCTCCAAAGATTTTCTATGGGGTTGAGATCTGGAGACTGGCTAGGCCACTCCAGGACCTTGAAATGCTTCTACGAAGCCACTCCTCGTTGCCCGGGCGGTGTGTTTGGGATCATTGTAATGCTGAAAGACCCAGCCACGTTTCATCTTCAATGCCCTTGCTGATGGAAGGAGGTTTTCACTCAAAATCTCACGATACATTAATTATTTCCTTTACACGGATCAGTCGTCCTGGTCCCTTTGCAGAAAAACAGCCCAAAGCATGATGTTTCCACCCCCATGTTTCACAGCAGGTATGGTGTTCTTTGGATGCAACTCAGCATTCTTTGTCCTCCAAACACGACGAGTTGAGTTTTTACCAAAAAAGTTCTATTTTGGTTTCATCTGACCATATGACATTCTCCCAATCCTCTTCTGGATCATCCAAATGCACTCTAGCAAACTTCAGACGGGCCTGGACATGTACTGGCTTAAGCAGGGGGACACGTCTTGCACTGCAGGATTTGAGTCCCTGGCGGCGTAGTGTGTTACTGATGGTAGGCTTTGTTACTTTGGTCCCAGCTCTCTGCAGGTCATTCACTAGGGTCCCCCGTGTGGTTCTGGGATTTTTGCTCACCGTTCTTGTGATCATTTTGACCCACGGGGTGAGATCTTGCGTGGAGCCCCAGATCGAGGGAGATTATCAGTGGTCTTGTATGTCTTCCATTTCCTAATAATTGCTCCCACAGTTGATTTCTTCAAACCAAGCTGCTTACCTATTGCAGAGATTCAGTCTTCCCAGCCTGGTGCAGGTCTACAATTTGGTTTCTGTTGTCCTTTGACAGCTCTTTGGTCTTGGCCATAGTGGTGTTTGGAGTGTGACTGTTTGAGGTTGTGGACAGGTGTCTTTTATACTGATAACAAGTTCAAACATGTGCCATTAATACAGGTAACGAGTGGAGGACAGAGGAGCCCCCTTAAAGAAGAAGTTACAGATCTGTGAGAGCCAGAAATCTTGCTTGTTTGTAGGTGACCAAATACTTATTTTCCACCATAATTTGAAAATAATTCATTAGAAATCATACAAATGTGATTTTCTGGATTTTTTTTTCTCAGTTTGTCTGTCATATTTGACGTGTACCTATGATGAAAATTACAGGCCTCTCATCTTTTTAAGTGGGAGAACTTGCACACATGGTGGTTGACTAAATACTTTTTTTCCCCACTGTATATTTATAACCTCCTACTCAACTCCTTACATATCTAGACAGCCAATACATCTCTGTTGCTAGTCAGGAACTTAATTGGTTCTTCTCACTGGTGTAGTCATGGCCCTGCCTGATTCTAGAACCTTCGTGGGCGTGAAAGTGTATACGTGTGAGATAGGACTGTAGTAGGAGGGTCGTTGTGGTGGGCCCCTCTGGCCCCCCTCCCAGAGGTTTCTTCTCACTTCATCTGTTAACATGACCCTCGAGCCGGATTCTTGCTCCCTCCCCTAGTTCCGCAACTGGCCTGCCTTATCAGGAACTGAAACTAGACTGTTGCCCTTTGCCTCCCTCCTTAGGAACAGAAGATTAATTCTGCACTTCCCCTTGTCTCCCTCGGTATCTTTACATACAC